>NC_137348.1:3163478-3445978 GCF_965287045.1 Carcharhinus amblyrhynchos
CAGGGCTGACAATCTATTCCCCAGTTTTCACCTAACGGATATCAGTACGGGAGTGTCTTTGAGGGAAGCTGCTGTCCTACACTGACACCACAGCAAATAGACAGGGTTAGCAATCAGCAGGCTCAGTGCATTCACCAAACCTCAGGACGCCGAACTCACTTACTGATAAATTCACTGACTCTTTAGACCACAAGATATCGGAGCAGAATTAGGCCACTCGGCCCATCGAGTCCTCTCCGCCATTCAATCATGGTTGATATTTTCTCACCCCTTTCTCCTGCCTTTTCCCCTGATCCTCTTATTAACCAAGAACCTATCTGTCTCTGTCTTAAAGACACTCAATGACCCGGCCTTCACAGCTTTCTGTGGCAAAGAGTTCCACAGATTCCCCACTCTCTGGCTGAAGAACTTTCTCCTCATCTTTATTTTAAAAGATCGTTCCTTTAGCCTGAGGTTGTTCCCTCTGGTTGTAGTTTTTCCTACTAGTGGAAACATCCTCTCCACGTCCACTCTATCCAGGGCCTCGCAGTATCCTGTAAGTTTCAATAAGATCCCCTCCCCCTCTCATTCTTCGAAACTTCAATAAGTACAAACCATTCCTCATACAACAAGCTCTTCATTCCAGGGATCATTCTTGTGAACCTCCTCTGGACCCTTTCCAAGGTCAACACATCCTTCCTTAGATACGGGGCCCAAAACTGCTCACAATTCTCCAAATAGGGTCTGATCAGAGCCTTATACAGCTTCAGAAATACATCCCTGCTCTTGTATTCTAGCCCTCTCGACATTGCATTTGCCTTCCTAACTGCCGACCAAACCTACATGTTAATCTTAAGAGAATCTTAAACAATGATTCCCAAGTCCCTTTGTGCAATCTTTTCACTCCACTTTCAGGAGAAATCGGTTTGCCTTAGTTTAAGATTCCAAGGATTACTGAAGAAGTAATGCAGGTAAGAGGAACCTGTCCAGGAATGGCACCTTTCATGAATTAAGCAAAAACATAATTCCTCATTGTATTTCCCATGACAATGCCTAGACCAATCAGAGTTGACTTGCCAACCAATCAATGCCTTTCTCTCACGCAGCATAAATTGTTGTTCTTTTTGAAATTTGACATTCTTGCATCTGATGAATAAAAGAAACAAAACTTCAACGGTATGTCTCTTTTTCCAGCAATACTCCAAGTTCTGTGTGACCAAACAACTCTTTCATGGATCATTCTCGAGTATGAATCCAGAATCTTCCACCTCTCTGTACAACAATCTGAGGTCCCTATCTGCTTCTAGAAGATGGCCATCATGCTGTAAACCTCTATGACTCTAAAAGCCGGGCAGCATGTCTTAATGACTATCGGCTGATAGCTCTGACACACATCATTAATGAAGTGCTTCGAGAGGTTAGTCATGGCACGAATCAATTCCCGCCCACCAGAATGCCTGGATAATCTTACCGCTATAACAGGTCCACAGGAGACACCATCTCCCTGTCCCTGCGCTCAACCCTGGAACACCTCGATAACAAGGACACCTATATCAGACTCCTATTTATTGACCACAGCTCAGCCTTCCACACCATTATTCCCATGGAACACACCTCCAAACTCCATGCCCTGGCCCCCAGCTCCTCCCTCTGCGACTGAACCCTGAACTTCCGAACCCACAGACCACAATCAGTAAGGATCGGCAACAACATCTCCTCCACGATCATCCTCAACACCGGAGCCCCACAAGGCTGTGTTCTCAGCCCCCTACTGTACTCCTTATACACCTATAACCGTGCGGCCAAATTCCCCTCCAATTCGATTTTCAAGTTTGCTGACGACATCACCGTAGTGGGTCGGATCTCAAACAATGACAGAGAACAGGAGAGAGATCGAGAATCTGGTGAACTGGTGCGGTGACAATAATCTCTCCCTCAATGTCAACAAAATGAGAGACAGTCATCGACTTCAGGAAGTGTAAAGGAGAACATGCCCCTGTCTACATCAACGGGGACGAATTGGAAATTGTTGAGATCTTCAAGTTTTTAGGTGTCCGGATCACCAACACCCTGTCCTGGTCCCCCCATGCCGACACTATAGTTCAGAAAGCCCCATCAACGCCTCTACTTTCTCAGAAGACTAAGGAAATTTGGCATGTCCGCTACAACTCTCACCAACTTTTACAGATGCCCCATAGAAAGCATCCTTTCTGGTTGTATCACAGCTCGGTCTGGGCTCCTGCTCTGCCCAAGACCACAAGGAACTACAAAAGGGTGGTGAATGTAGCCCCAATCCCATCACACAAACCAGCCTCCCATCCATTAACTCTGTCTACACTTCCCGCTGCCTCGGGAAAAGCAGCCGGGATAATTAAGGACCCCACACACCCCAGACATTCTCTCTTCCACCTTCTTCCATCGGGAAAAAGATACAAAAGTCTGAGGTCCCGTACCGACCGACTCAAGAACAGCTTCTTCCCTGCTGCTGTCAGACTTTTGAATGGACCTACCTCACATTAAGCTGATCTTTCTCTACACCCTCGCTATGACTGTAACACTACATTCTGCACTCTCTCCTTTCCTTCTCTATGAACGGTATGAATCTGTCTTTGCTAAGACTTGATGTTAACCCAGCCGCCTTGCACGGGATTCAAACTGACCCCTAAAAACCCAGTCCAAACCCAACCCCACCCCAACCGCCCGAAACCAACCCCTGCCACCATCACCAAAGCAAAAACCTCCCCCACGTCACCGCCCATTCTTACCCCTGGATCTGAACCAATGCGATCCCGCACTGAACGGAGATGGAAAATTAAACAACTGACTGGAGGGGGAGGTTCCACAAGCATCCCCATCCTCCGCGATGGGGGAGCCCAGCACATCAGTACAAAAGATATTCACAACAATCTTCAGCCCAAAGTGTTGGCTGGATGATCCATCTCGGCCTCGTCCAGTGGTCCCCAACATTTCAGAATCAGTCTTCAGCCAATTCAGTTCACTCCACCTGACGTCAAAACGTTCCCTTCCGGCCAATGATATCCACATTCCAGTAATTCATTTTTTTTTAGTTTTAAAAACTGTTTCTTGACCTTGAACTTTTTCACCCCTGACAGTGCGGCACTCCCTCAGCACTGACCCTCTGACAGTGCGGCACTCCCTCAGCACTGACCTTCTGACAGTGCGGCACTCCCTCAGCACTGACCCTCTGACAGTGCGGCACTCCCTCAGCACTGACCCTCTGACAGTGCGGCACTCCCTCAGCACTGACCTTCTGACAGTGCAGCACTCCCTCAGCACTGACCCTCTGACAGTGCGGCACTCCCTCAGCACTGACCCTCTGACAGTGCGGCACTCCCTCAGCACTGACCCTCTGACAGTGCGGCGCTCCCTCAGCACTGACCCTCTGACAGTGCGGCACTCCCTCAGCACTGACCCTCTGACAGTGCGGCACTCCCTCAGCACTGACCCTCTGACAGTGCGGCACTCCCTCAGCACTGACCCTCTGACAGTGCGGCACTCCCTCAGCACTGACCCTCTGACAGTGCGGCACCCCCTCAGCACTGACCCTCTGACAGTGCGGCACTCCCTCAGCACTGACCCTCTGACAGAGCGGCACTCCCTCAGCACTGACCCTCTGACAGTGCGGCACTCCCTCAGCACTGACCCTCTGACAGTGCGGCACTCCCTCAGCACTGACCCTCTGACAGAGCGGCACTCCCTCAGCACTGACCCTCTGACAGTGCGGCACTCCCTCAGTACTGACCCTCTGACAGTGCGGCGCTCCCTCAGCACTGACCCTCTGACAGTGCGGCACTCCCTCAGCACTGACCCTCTGACAGTGCGGCACTCCCTCAGCACTGACCCTCTGACAGTGCGGCACTCCCTCAGCACTGACCCTCTGACAGTGCGGCACTCCCTCAGCACTGACCCTCTGACAGTGCGGCACTCCCTCAGCACTGACCCTCTGACAGTGCGGCACTCCCTCAGCACTGACCCTCTGACAGTGCGGCACTCCCTCAGCACTGACCCTCTGACAGTGCGGCACCCCCTCAGCACTGACCCTCTGACAGTGCGGCACTCCCTCAGCACTGACCCTCTGACAGAGCGGCACTCCCTCAGCACTGACCCTCTGACAGTGCGGCACTCCCTCAGCACTGACCCTCTGACAGTGCAGCACTCCCTCGGCACTGACCCTCTGACAGTGCGGCACTCCCTCAGCACTGACCCTCTGACAGAGCGGCACTCCCTCAGCACTGACCCTCTGACAGTGCGGCACTCCCTCAGCACTGACCCTCTCACAGTGCGGCGCTCCCTCAGCACTGACCCTCTGACAGTGCGGCACTCCCTCAGCACTGACCCTCTGACAGTGCGGCACTCCCTCAGCACTGACCCTCTGACAGTGCGGCACTCCCTCAGCACTGACCCTCTGACAGTGCGGCACTCCCTCAGCACTGACCCTCTGACAGTGCGGCACTCCCTCAGCACTGACCCTCTGACAGTGCGGCACTCCCTCAGCACTGACCCTCTGACAGTGCGGCACTCCCTCAGCACTGACCCTCTGACAGAGCGGCACTCCCTCGGCACTGACCCTCTGACAGTGCGGCACTCCCTCGGCACTGACCCTCTGACAGTGCGGCACTCCCTCGGCACTGACCCTCTGACAGTGCGGCACTCCCTCGGCACTGACCCTCTGACAGTGCGGCACTCCCTCAGCACTGACCCTCTGACAGTGCGGCACTCCCTCAGCACTGACCCTCTGACAGTGCGGCACTCCCTCAGCACTGACCCTCTGACAGTGCGGCACTCCCTCAGCACTGACCCTCTGACAGTGCGACACTATGTGCAGGGCAGCACGGTGGCACAGTGGTTAGCACTGCTTCCTCACAGCGCCAGGAACCCAGGTTCAAATCCTGGTTTGGGTCACTGTCTGTGCAGAGTTTGCACATTCTCCCCGTGTCTGCGTGGGTTTCCTCCGGGTGCTCCAGTTTCCTCCCACATTCTGAAAGATGTGCGGGTTAGGGTGCATTGACCCGAACAGGCGCTGGAGTGCGGCAACTAGAAGAACTTCACAGTAACTTCATTGCAGTGTTAATGTAAGCCTACTTGTGACAATGATAAATAAACCTAAATAAACTTAAACGTCCCTTGGCCCTCAGACTCACACACGGTCACACACACCCTCACACTCACACATACACAGACTTTCCTCTCTCCCTCATTCAGAGTAAGCTGCTCCTGTGATTCACACTGAACCCCCCCCCCCCGAGTGCTGAGTCAGCCACTCTGATCAGATCTCACTGGGGGGAAAATCCCATCGCACCCACGAACACACGTCTTAAATGGCAGTGTGAAAGATCTCTCCATTTCCAGCCAATACTGAGGATATATTTCTCTTGTTGGAGAACTGGCCGGGAGCTGGGTGCAGGCAGGGGGTGGGGGGGCCACCGTCTCAGGAGAAAGGGGTCGGCCATCTAGGGCTGAGACACTGAGAAATCTTTCCACCCAAAGGGATGTGAATCTTTGGAATTCTCTTGCCCACAGAGCAGCTGATGAGCAGTCGCTGAGTTTATTCCAGACACAGAGCTAGACAGATTACAATCTACAGCAGGAATGAAGGTTTGTGGGGAGGTCTGGCAAGGTGGAGTTATGGTAAATCTGTCCTGATCTTATAGAATGGTGGAGCACATGCTCAGGACTGAATGGCCTCCTCCTGCTCCTGCTTTTTACAGACACAAACTCACACTCTCTCTCACACACTCACACCGCGCTCTCGCACTCTCTCACACACTCACACCGCGCTCTCGCACTCTCTCACACGCTCACACCGCGCTCTCGCACTCTCTCACACACTCACACCGCGCTCTCGCACTCTCTCACACACTCACACCGCGCTCTCGCACTCTCTCACACACTCACACCGCGCTCTCGCACTCTCTCACACACTCACACCGCGCTCTCGCACTCTCTCACACACTCACACCGCGCTCTCGCACACTCACACCGCGCTCTCGCACTCTCTCACACACTCACACTGCGCTCTCGCACTCTCTCACACACTCACACCGCGCTCTCGCACTCTCTCACACACTCACACCGCGCTCTCGCACTCTCTCACACACTCACACCGCGTTCTCGCACTCTTACACACACTCACATTGCGCTCTCACACTCTCACACACACTCACATTGCGCTCGCACTCTCTCACACACGTGCACTCTCTCTCACACATATTCTCTCACACACGTGCACTCTCTCACACTCTCCCTCTCTCACATCTCTCACTCACACACTCTCTCTTACAACATGCATTTTCTCTCTTTCACACACACAGTCTCTCTCGCACCTTCTCACACATGCACACTCTCTCTCTCACACACACACACACTCTCTCTCTCACACACACACACACTCTCTTGCACGCTCTTGCAGTCACGCACACTCTCTCTCTCACACACACATGCACTCTCTCACACACATACACACTCTCTCGCACCCTCTTACACACTCTCTCACACACGCACACTCTCACACACACACGCATACTCTCTCTCACACAGTACACACTCTGTCTCTTTCACACACACTGTTTCTCACACACACGCACTCTCTCTCCCATGCGCACTCTCTCACACACACACTCTCTCTCACACACACACAGTCTCTCTCACACGCACACTCTCTCACACATACAATCTCTCACATACACATGTGGTCTCTCACACACACGCACTCACACACACACACAGACTCTCTCTCACATACTCTCTCATGCATGCACTCTCACACAAACACACTCTTTCTCACATGCACACTCTCTCACACTCTCTCTCTTACACACATGCACTCTCTCACACACATTCTCTCTCACGCACTCTCTCTCTTTCACACACACTCTCATACTCACACACACACACACATACACACAGCACACATACACACACAGACACACACACACGCCAATATCACACATGATGATTCAGATGGAATCATAAACCACGGAAGGAGAATTTCAGCACCTTTCACCATCCTGGTCTTTGCAGTCGGATGTGTTTGATGATTGAACACATTCCCAGGTGATTCTGCACAAGATTCCCGTGTATAGTTTGTGGGTGAAACTTGCAAAAGTGGCTGACTGGCATTACCCCCCTGACCCGGTACCACACCCAGACCGCAAGGTGTAAACACAGACAGGGGCGTGTCACAGCGGGAGGGGAGAGGGTCCTAGCCCGACATCCCTGCTGTGAAGCTGGGATCTCAGGCCGGAGTTTGCAGTGAGATGGCCGGTGATTTGCTGAGAGCTGGATTCTCTGGGACTGCAGCAGAATCCAGGAGACGCCAAATGTATGATTTGGATTTTGAAAGGGGATTTGCTGAGCTGGTGTTTCTGTTCAGTTCTCGAGCTGCAAGGGGCCAGAATGGGAGCTGCTGTCAGGGACGGTATTCTGTGTTATCCTTCCTTACCCCCAGCTAGTTTCTCTGACTCATCTCTGTCCATTTTACAATGCTATACTCGCTTCTTCCTATCCCTTTTTCTGAGCTCAGTAACATCCGAGCCCAGCAACCAACACAACTGTCAAGATTCTTCACCACACCACGTGAAGTGATCATTACAGCCACCTCTCTGCAGCTTGTACTGCACTCAGTGTGTGTCCTTACAGAGACACTCCCACACACACACTCACACACACACACACACACACACACTGTCTCACACACACACACTGTCTCACTCACACACACTGTCACACTGTCTCACACACACACACACACACACACACACACACAGTCTCACACACACACTGTCACACACACACTCACACTGTCACACACACATACACACTCACACTGTCTCACACACACACACTGTCACACACACACACACTCACACTGTCACACACACACACACACACTGTCACACACACACACACACTCACACTGTCTCACACACACACACACACACCCACACTGTCTCACACACACACACACCCCCACACTGTCTCACACACACATACACACTCACACACACACACACACACACCCACACTGTCTCACACACACACACTCACACACACACACACACTGTCTCACACACACACACACACACTCACACACACACACACACACACTCACACTGTCTCACACACACACACTCACACACACACACACTCACGCTCACACACACACACACACACACACACACTCACACTGTCTCACACACACACACTCACACACACACACTCACACTCACACACACACACACACACACACTCACACACACACACACTCACACACACACACACACACACACTGTCACACACACACACACACACACACACTGTCTCACACACACAAACACCCACACTGTCTCACACACACACACACACACACACACACACACACTGTCTCACACACACAAACACCCACACTGTCTCACACACACACACACACACAGTCTCACACACACTCACACACACACACACAAACACCCACACTGTCTCACGCACACACACACTGTCTCACACACACACACACACTGTCTCACACACACACCCACACTGTCTCACGCACACACACACACTGTCTCATACACACACACTCACACTGTCTCACACACACACACACACACAGACACTCACACTGTCTCACACACACACACACACTGTCTCACACACACACACTGTCTCTCACACACACACACTGTCACACACACACACACATTGTCTCACACACGCACACATACACACTGTCTCACACACACACACACTCACACTGTCTCACACACACATTGTCTCACACACACACACACACACACTCACACACACTGTTTCACACACACACACAAACACTCACACTGTCTCACACATACACACATATTCACAGAGACACACACACAAATACTCACATTGTCACACACATACACAGAAACACATTCACAGAGACACACACACCCACAGACATTCAGAGAGAGACACACACACAAATACTCACACTGTCTCACACACACACACACGCACACACACACACACACAGACATTCACAGAGACATACACACAAACACTCACACTGTCTCACACACACACACACACAGACACATTCACAGAGACACACACACAAATACTCACATTGTCACACACATACACAGAAATACATTCACACAGACACACACACACACACACACACACGCACAGAGACACACACACAGACACACACACCCACACACACACACACTGTGCAAACAGGAATCTTTGCTGATTTTTTTCCCGTTCTCTCTGACCTGTTAATGTCAGTTTGAAGATCGAGCGACTGCGCTGAGAGACTCAGACCAGGAATCTGATTTTACACCTTTTTAAACAATGTGATTGGGCAGCAGGAGCTCAGTAACGGAGCAATCAGGACGGGGAGGGAGGAGGCAATGTCCCAGTGCAGAGTGTAGGAGGGGATGTCCCAGTGCAGAGTGTAGGAGGGGATGTCCCAGTGCAGAGTGTAGGAGGGGATGTCCCAGTGCAGAGTGTAGGAGGGGATGTCCCAGTGCAGAGTGTAGGAGGGGATGTCCCAGTGCAGAGTGTAGGAGGGGATGTCCCAGTGCAGAGTGTAGGAGGGGATGTCCCAGTGCAGAGTGTAGGAGGTGATGTCCCAGTGCAGAGTGTAGGAGGGGATGTCCCAGTGCAGAGTGTAGGAGGGGATGTCCCAGTGCAGAGTGTAGGAGGTGATGTCCCAGTGCAGAGTGTAGGAGGGGATGTCCCAGTGCAGAGTGTAGGAGGGGATGTCTCAGTGCAGAGTGTAGGAGGGGATGTCCCAGTGCAGAGTGTAGGAGGTGATGTCCCAGTGCAGAGTGTAGGAGGGGATGTCCCAGTGCAGAGTGTAGGAGGGGATGTCCCAGTGCAGAGTGTAGGAGGGGATGTCCCAGTGCAGAGTGTAGGAGGGGATGTCTCAGTGCAGAGTGTAGGAGGGGATGTCCCAGTGCAGAGTGTAGGAGGGGATGTCCCAGTGCAGAGTGTAGGAGGGGATGTCCCAGTGCAGAGTGTAGGAGGGGATGTCTCAGTGCAGAGTGTAGGAGGGGATGTCCCAGTGCAGAGTGTAGGAGGTGATGTCCCAGTGCAGAGTGTAGGAGGGGATGTCCCAGTGCAGAGTGTAGGAGGTGATGTCCCAGTGCAGAGTGTAGGAGGGGATGTCCCAGTGCAGAGTGTAGGAGGGGATGTCCCAGTGCAGAGTGTAGGAGGGGATGTCCCAGTGCAGAGTATAGGAGGTGATGTCCCAGTGCAGAGTGTAGGAGGGGATGTCCCAGTGCAGAGTGTAGGAGGGGATGTCTCAGTGCAGAGTGTAGGAGGGGATGTCCCAGTGCAGAGTGTAGGAGGGGATGTCCCAGTGCAGAGTGTAGGAGGGGATGTCCCAGTGCAGAGTGTAGGAGGGGATGTCTCAGTGCAGAGTGTAGGAGGGGATGTCCCAGTGCAGAGTGTAGGAGGTGATGTCCCAGTGCAGAGTGTAGGAGGGGATGTCCCAGTGCAGAGTGTAGGAGGGGATGTCCCAGTGCAGAGTGTAGGAGGGGATGTCCCAGTGCAGAGTGTAGGAGGGGATGTCTCAGTGCAGAGTGTAGGAGGGGATGTCCCAGTGCAGAGTGTAGGAGGTGATGTCCCAGTGCAGAGTGTAGGAGGGAATGTCCCAGTGCAGAGTGTAGGAGGGGATGTCCCAGTGCAGAGTGTAGGAGGGGATGTCCCAGTGCAGAGTGTAGGAGGGGATGTCCCAGTGCAGAGTGTAGGAGGGGATGTCTCAGTGCAGAGTGTAGGAGGGGATGTCTCAGTGCAGAGTGTAGGAGGGGATGTCCCAGTGCAGAGTGTAGGAGGGGATGTCCCAGTGCAGAGTGTAGGAGGGGATGTCCCAGTGCAGAGTGTAGGAGGGGATGTCCCAGTGCAGAGTGTAGGAGGGGATGTCCCAGTGCAGAGTGTAGGAGGGGATGTCCCAGTGCAGAGTGTAGGAGGGGATGTCCCAGTGCAGAGTGTAGGAGGGGATGTCCCAGTGCAGAGTGTAAGAGGTGATGTCCCAGTGCAGAGTATAGGAGGGGATGTCCCAGTGCAGAGTGTCGGAGGGGATGTCTCAGTGCAGAGTGTAGGAGGGGATGTCCCAGTGCAGTGTGTGGAGGGGATGTCCCAATGCAGAGTGTAGGAGGTGATGTCCCAGTGCAGAGTGTCGGAGGGGATGTCCCAGTGCAGAGTGTAGGAGGGGATGTCTCAGTGCAGAGTGTAGGAGGGGATGTCCCAGTGCAGAGTGTAGGAGGGGATGTCCCAGTGCAGAGTGTAGGAGGTGATGTCCCAATGCAGAGTGTAGGAGGGGATGTCTCAGTGCAGAGTGTAGGAGGGGATGTCCCAGTGCAGAGTGTAGGAGGGGATGTCCCAGTGCAGAGTGTAGGAGGGGATGTCCCAGTGCAGAGTGTAGGAGGTGATGTCCCAGTGCAGAGTGTAGGAGGGGATGTCCCAGTGCAGAGTGTAGGAGGGGATGTCCCAGTGCAGAGTGTAGGAGGGGATGTCCCAGTGCAGAGTGTAGGAGGTGATGTCCCAGTGCAGAGTGTAGGAGGGGATGTCCCAGTGCAGAGTGTAGGAGGTGATGTCCCAGTGCAGAGTGTAGGAGGGGATGTCCCAGTGCAGAGTGTAGGAGGGGATGTCCCAGTGCAGAGTGTAGGAGGGGATGTCTCAGTGCAGAGTGTAGGAGGGGATGTCCCAGTGCAGAGTGTAGGAGGGGATGTCCCAGTGCAGAGTGTAGGAGGTGATGTCCCAATGCAGAGTGTAGGAGGGGATGTCTCAGTGCAGAGTGTAGGAGGGGATGTCCCAGTGCAGAGTGTAGGAGGGGATGTCCCAGTGCAGAGTGTAGGAGGGGATGTCCCAGTGCAGAGTGTAGGAGGGGATGTCCCAGTGCAGAGTGTAGGAGGGGATGTCCCAGTGCAGAGTGTAGGAGGGGATGTCCCAGTGCAGAGTGTAGGAGGGGATGTCCCAGTGCAGAGTGTAGGAGGTGATGTCCCAGTGCAGAGTGTAGGAGGGGATGTCTCAGTGCAGAGTGTAGGAGGGGATGTCCCAGTGCAGAGTGTAGGAGGGGATGTCCCAGTGCAGAGTGTAGGAGGTGATGTCCCAGTGCAGAGTGTAGGAGGGGATGTCCCAGTGCAGAGTGTAGGAGGGGATGTCCCAGTGCAGAGTGTAGGAGGGGATGTCCCAGTGCAGAGTGTAGGAGGTGATGTCCCAGTGCAGAGTGTAGGAGGGGATGTCCCAGTGCAGAGTGTAGGAGGGGATGTCCCAGTGCAGAGTGTAGGAGGGAATGTCCCAGTGCAGAGTGTAGGAGGGGATGTCCCAGTGCAGAGTGTAGGAGGTGATGTCCCAGTGCAGAGTGTAGGAGGGGATGTCCCAGTGCAGAGTGTAGGAGGGGATGTCTCAGTGCAGAGTGTAGGAGGGGATGTCCCAGTGCAGAGTGTAGGAGGGGATGTCCCAGTGCAGAGTGTAGGAGGGGATGTCCCAGTGCAGACTGTAGGAGGGGATGTCCCAGTGCAGAGTGTAGGAGGTGATGTCCCAGTGCAGAGTGTCGGAGGGGATGTCCCAGTGCAGAGTGTAGGAGGGGATGTCTCAGTGCAGAGTGTAGGAGGGGATGTCCCAGTGCAGAGTGTAGGAAGGGATGTCCCAGTGCAGAGTGTAGGAGGTGATGTCCCAATGCAGAGTGTAGGAGGGGATGTCTCAGTGCAGAGTGTAGGAGGGGATGTCCCAGTGCAGAGTGTAGGAGGGGATGTCCCAGTGCAGAGTGTAGGAGGGGATGTCCCAGTGCAGAGTGTAGGAGGGGATGTCCCAGTGCAGAGTGTAGGAGGGGATGTCCCAGTGCAGAGTGTAGGAGGGGATGTCTCAGTGCAGAGTGTAGGAGGGGATGTCCCAGTGCAGAGTGTAGGAGGGGATGTCCCAGTGCAGAGTGTAGGAGGGGATGTCCCAGTGCAGAGTGTAGGAGGGGATGTCCCAGTGCAGAGTGTAGGAGGGGATGTCCCAGTGCAGAGTGTAGGAGGGGATGTCCCAGTGCAGAGTGTAGGAGGGGATGGCCCAGTGCAGAGTGTAGGAGGGGATGTCCCAGTGCAGAGTGTAGGAGGGGATGTCCCAGTGCAGAGTGTAGGAGGGGATGTCTCAGTGCAGAGTGTAGGAGGGGATGTCCCAGTGCAGAGTGTAGGAGGGGATGTCCCAGTGCAGAGTGTAGGAGGGGATGTCCCAGTGCAGAGTGTAGGAGGGGATGTCCCAGTGCAGAGTGTAGGAGGGGATGTCCCAGTGCAGAGTGTAGGAGGGGATGTCCCAGTGCAGAGTGTAGGAGGGGATGTCCCAGTGCAGAGTGTAGGAGGTGATGTCCCAGTGCAGAGTGTAGGAGGGGATGTCCCAGTGCAGAGTGTAGGAGGGGATGTCCCAGTGCAGAGTGTAGGAGGGGATGTCCCAGTGCAGAGTGTAGGAGGGGATGTCCCAGTGCAGAGTGTAGGAGGGGATGTCCCAGTGCAGAGTGTAGGAGGGGATGTCCCAGTGCAGAGTGTAGGAGGGGATGTCCCAGTGCAGAGTGTAGGAGGGGATGGCCCAGTGCTGGTGCTGCATTGCCATTCCCTGTGTGAAATGGCCTGCTTTGAATTGTCCAGACAGAGTGAATTTTAACTGACTTTATCTGAGGGGAACACACACAATGTCAAGTATTTACAGGGGCATTAAATGAGATACTTTGACACGAACAACATAAGAATTACTGCCAGGTAATTTGCATCTAAACTGTTTGAAACACAGGAACTGGCGATAAAATCCTATCTGAGTCCAGCCTTATCCAGACCACAAACGTCTTCCCTCATACACGGAAACTCTCGCACTTTCCACTGCCTACAACCTCGGAAATACTCTGAGATACTCTCCAGTGTTTCTGCTCATGACTAACTAACATGTCAGCACCTGGGGTCAGTCTGGATTCAAATCGCTGCAATTTAATGAGTTTTCACCATCTCTGCTGCTGCACTGTTGACTAAAGGTTTTAGGTACAGTAACTTATTTTATTTCAGTTCTTTTCCCAATGTCTGTAACTCAAATTATACTTAAAATACATTTTTTCCATTCAATTGATAAAGTAAATCTGTCAGTTTTGTGTGGAAAATACTGCCTGCATTTTAGTTCAGAATGGAATGAAAAATCACCACCCTCTGACAGTGCGGCGCTCCCTCAGCACTGACCCTCTGACAGTGCGGCACTCCCTCAGCACTGACCCTCTGGCAGTGCGACACTCCCTCAGTACTGACCCTCTGACAGTGCGGCACTCCCTCAGCACTGACCCTCTGACAGTGCGGCACTCCCTCAGCACTGACCCTCTGACAGTGCGGCACTCCCTCAGTACTGACCCTCTGACAGTGCGGCACTCCCTCAGTACTGACCCTCTGACAGTGCGGCACTCCCTCAGTACTGACTCTCTGACAGTGCGGCTCTCCCTCAGCACTGACCCTCTGACAGTGCGGCGCTCCCTCAGCACTGACCCTCTGACAGTGCGGCACTCCCTCAGCACTGACCCTCTGACAGTGCGGCACTCCCTCAGCACTGACCCTCTGACAGTGCGGCGCTCCCTCAGCACTGACCCTCTGACAGTGCGGCACTCCCTCAGCACTGACCCTCTGACAGTGCGGCGCTCCCTCAGCACTGACCCTCTGACAGTGCGGCGCTCCCTCAGCACTGACCCTCTGACAGTGCGGCACTCCCTCAGCACTGACCCTCTGACAGTGCGGCACTCCCTCAGCACTGACCCTCTGACAGTGCGGCGCTCCCTCAGCACTGACCCTCTGACAGTGCGGCACTCCCTCAGCACTGACCCTCTGACAGTGCAGCACTCCCTCCGCACTGACCCTCTGACAGTGCAGCACTCCCTCCGCACTTACCTTCCACCTAACCTGCAGATCTTTAGACTGTGGGAGGAAACCAGAGCGCCCAGAGGAACCCACTGTGCCACCGTGCTAAAAGCTTGCTGTGCACATATAACCTTACAGCGCTGGCTTTTAGGGTGGCACGGTGGCACAGTGGTTGGCACTGCTGCCTCACAGCACCAGGGACCCAGGTTCAATTCCCAGTTTGGGTCACTGTCCGTGTGGAGTTTGCGCATTCTCCCCGTGTCTGCGTGGGTTTCCTCCGGGTGGTCTGGTTTCCTCCCACAGTCTGAAAGACGTGTTGGTTCGGGTGTGCTGGCTGTGCTAAATTCTCCCTCATTGTACCCAAACAGGCGCCGGAGTGTGGCGACTAGGGGATTTTCGCAGTAGCTTCAATGCAGTGTTAATGTAAGCCTACTGAGCCTGGAGCTCAGAGTTTACATCCGATTCCCCAGAAACAGGTTGGGACAATCCAGCTGTAAACGAAAAGGGGGCAGGTGAAGCAGGACAGAGATCCCAGAAAACATCAAGGTGCCAAACCTCTGTGCCAGCTGGCGAGAGTGTTAGCTGGGTGCAGCTGGTGAAAGGCACTGAGTTCATCCAAAACTCTGCGGTCCACTTCCTAACTAGCACCAAGCGTGAGTTAAGAACTCAGTGGTACCGTGGTTAGCACTGCTGCTTCACAGCGCCAGGGACCTGGGTTCGATTCTGGCCTTGGGTCACTATCTGTGTGGAGTCTGCACATCCTCCCCGTGTCTGTGTGGGTTTCCTCCAGGTGCTCAGATTTCCTCCCACAGTCTGAAAGATGTGCATGTTAGGTGCATTGGCCATACTAAATTGTCCCTTAGTGTCCAAAGATGTGTCGGTTAGAGGGGGGATTAGCTGTGGGAAATACATGGGGTTACGGGGATAGCGCAGAGAGGAAGGCCTGGGTAAGATACTCTATTGGATAATCGGTGCAGACTCGATGGGCTGAATGGCCTCTTTCCGCACTGCAGGTATTCTATGCTTTCCTGTTCCCTGTGCCCCCTGAGCCACTTTGGATCCCATCAGAAAGGGCTTGATTTTGAAATACTATTCCATGTTTTCAAATCCCTCCCAACCTCTGAAATCTCCTCCAGCCCCGCAGAGATTTCAGAGCTCCTTGATTCTGGCTTCTTGAGAATCGCCAATTTTAATTTCTCCATCATGGTGACCAGATATCACCTGGGTCCTACGCTCTGGAATTCCTTCCCTGCCTTCCTACCTCGCTTTCCTCCATTCAGAGATCTCTTAAAGTCTATTGCTTTGACATTACCTTAATAATACTGTCCAAGGGCCCTTATCGAGTCTGAAGGATAACTACCATTGGTTTTGATCAAGAAATTACTTTATTCTTCAGGAGATGTTAAATTGACTATGACTAAGAAAGCCCACCAATGCTTCTATGTTATCAGAAGACTAAGCTACAACTCTCACCAACTTTTACAGATATCACATAGAAAGCATTCTTTCTGGTTGTATCACAGCTTGGTCTGGGCTCCTGCTCTGCCCAAGACCGCAAGGAACTACAAAAGGGTGGTGAATGAAGCCCCCAATCCATCACACAAACCAGCCTCCCATCCATTGACTCTGTCTACACTTCCCGCTGCCTTGGAAAAGCAGTCAGTATAATTAAGGACCCCACACACCCCGGACATTCTCTCTTCCACCTTCTTCCATTGGAAAAAAGATACAAAAGTCTGAGGTCCCGTACCGACCGACTCAAGAACAGCTTCTTCCCTGCTGCTGTCAGACTTTTGAATGGACCTACCTCTCATTAAGTTGATCTTTCTCTACACCCTCGCTATGACTGTAACACTACACTCTGCACCCTTTACTTTCCTTCTCTATGAACGGTATGCTTTGTCTGCAAGAAACAATACATTTCACTGTATGCTAATACATGTGACAATAATAAATCAAATCAAATCAAATGAGGGTTTTATCTTCATGGTCCATGGTTTGAATGGGAGGGTTCTCCTGTTGCCTCTCCATCCGCCGGTAAATTAACTCTTTGTTCACCTCACTGTTGGATGGTACTTCCCTCAAAATGCCTGCCGTCTTTGCGATCGAGAAAGCCTTAAACGGGCTGTGGGCAGATATTCAACAATAACGTTCAAAATGGAACTGGGCAAATGATAGGGACACAAGGCGGTGGGGTGGGGAGTCGGGGATTCGAGAGCTCTGTTAAACAGCCAGCACGATGGGCCAAAGGGACTCCTTCTATGCTGCCGGGTGATTTGGTTCACTGGAGGAGGCGCAGGGGAGATTTCAGAGTCAGAGAGGTTTACAGCATGGAAACAGACCCTTCGGCCCAACTTATCCAAGATGTCCTTTTTTAATTACTAAGCCAATCCCAATTGCCTACCTTTGGCCCATATCCCTCTACACCCATCTTACCCATGTAACTGTCTAAACGCTTTTTAAAAGTCAAAATTGTGCCCACCTCTACTACTACCTCTGGCAGCTCGTTCCAGACACTCACCACCCTCTGTGCGAAAAAAATTTCCCCCTGGACACTTTTGTATCTCTCCCCTCTCACCTTAAACCTATGCCCTCTAGTTTTAGATTCCTCTATCTTTGGGAAAAGATATTGACTATCTAGCTGATCTGTGTATTTTATAGACCTCTATAAGATCACCTCTAAGTCTCCTATGTTCCAGAGGAAAAAGTCCCAGTCTATTCAGCCTCTCCTTATAACTCAAACCATCCAGTCCCAGTAGCATCCTCGTAAATATTTTCTACACTCTTTCTAATTTAATAATATCCTTTCTATAATAGGGTGACCAGAACTGTACACAGTATTCCAAGTGTGGCCTTACCAATGCCTTGTACAACTTCAACAGGACGTCCCAACCCCTGTATTCAGGATGCTGCCTGGGATGGAATGTTAAAGTTATGAAGGGAGGTTGGATGGGCTTGGGCTGTTTTAAGAACATAAGAACATAAGAAATAGGAGCAGGAGTAGGCCATCTAGCCCTTCGAGCCTGCCCCGCCATTCAATAAGATCATGGCTGATCTGAAGTGGATCAGTTCCACTTTCCTGCTTTCTCCCCATAACCCTTAATTCCCTTGTCTATCAAAAACCTATCTACCCGTGTCTTAAATATATTTAGCGAGGTAGCCTCCACCACTTCAACGGGCAGAGAATTCCAGAGATTCACCACCCTTTGAGTGAAGAAGTTCCTCCTCAACTCCATTCTAAACTGCCCCCCCCCCTTATCTTGAGGCTGTGCCCTCTAGTCCTGCTACCCTTTCTAAGCAGGAAGAATCTCTCTACCTCTACCCTATCCATCCCTTTCATTATGTTACACGTCTCTATAAGATCCCCCCTCATCCTTCTAAACTCCAACGAGTACAGACCCAGTCTATTTAGTCTCTCTTCATAGTCTAACCCCCTCATCTCCGGTATCAGCCTAGTGAACCTCCTCTGCACTCCCTCCAAGGCCAATATATCCTTCCGCAAGTGCAGCAACCAAAACTGCACACAGTACTCCAGCTGCGGCCTCACCAATGCCCTGTACAATTACAGCAAGACCTCCCTGCTTTTATATTCTATCCCCCTTGCTATGAAGGCCAACGTTCCATTTGCCTCCTTGATCACCTGCTGCACCTGCAGACTGGGTTTTTGCGACTCATGCACAAGGACCCCCAGGTCCCTCTGCACTGTAGCATGCTGCAGCTTTTCGCCCTTTAAATAGTAATCCCTCCTACTGTTATTCCTGCCAAAGTGGATAACCTCACACTTGCTAACATTGTACTCCATCTGCCAGGTCCTCGCCCACTCGCTCAGCCTATCCAGATCCCTCTGCAGACTTTCCACACCCTCCACACAATTTGCTTTTCCATTCATCTTTGTGTCATCAGCAAATTTCATCACCCTATGCTCAGCACAGTTTTTGTTGGAGCAGAGAAAACTGAGGGGCTTCCTGATCAAGGTATACAAGATTATGAGAGACATGGACAGAGTGGCTATATAAGGTCCTAGTCAGAAGCCATTTGGAGTATTGTGAGCAGTTTTGGGCCCTGTATCTAAGGAAGGATGTGCCGGCCTTGGAAAGGATCCAGAGGAGGTTCACAAGAATGATCCCTAGAATGAAGAGCTTGTCGTATGAGGAACGGTTGAGGACTCTGGGTCTGTGCTGGTTGGAGTTTAGAAGGATGGGAGGTGGGATCTTATTGAAACTTACAGGATACTGCGAGACCTGGAGAGAGCAGACATGGAGAGGACGTTTCCACTAGTAGGAAAAACTAGAACCAGAGGGAACAAGCTCAGGGTAAAGGGATGATCCTTTAAAACAGAGATAAGGAGGAATTTCTTCAGCCAGAGAGTGGGGAATCTGTGGAACTCTTTGCCACAGTTAACTGCGGAGACCAGGTCATTGAGTGTCTTTAAGACAGAGATAGATAGGTTCTTGATTAATAAGGGGATCAGGGGTTAAGGGGAAAAGGCAGGAGAATGGGGATGAGAAAAATATCAGCCATGATAGAATGGCGGAGCAGAGTCGATGGGCTGAATGGCCTAATTGTCCTCCTATGTCTTATGGTCTTATGGCTAAGGAGCAGCTGTTGCTCTTAGTTGAAGGGTCAGTCAGGAGGGGACACGGGTTCAAAGTGAGGGGCAGGAGGTTTAGGAGGGGATTTGAGGAAAACCGTTTTCCCCCAGAGGGCGGAGAGGGTCTGGAATGCGCTCCCTGGGAGGGGGGGGGGTGGAGGCGGGATGCCTCACACCCTTTAAAAAGTGGCAGTAGGAACATGGTAACGTTGGGGGCCGTGGGCCAAGTGCTAGCAGATGGGAATTGAGGCGGGGGGGGGTAGTTTAGGTGTTTGTAATGTGTCGATGTTGACTCGATGGGCCGAAGGGCCTCTTCTGCGCAGTGTGATTCTAAACAGCCGCTTGGACCAGGCAGTGAGGGGCACAGAGATTCCCCGAGGAATCCTGCCGAGGTTTAATTCAGTCACTCTGCTAGAGGAGGAAGTGGCGGGGCGAAGATAAACTGCTTGTCCTCACTCCATAACCATAATGTAATTTTAGAAGCAGAAACATCAAAAAGTTTAGGAATCTGAAATATTTATGAGGGGGAACGTTTGATTTACAGTAAAGAAAGTGGCAGCACCAGCAGAGATTTTCGGAGTGGATGGTAAAAGCAGAATATGTCACGTGTCTGGAGCGGGGACTTTGGCAGCCTGGAGACTTACGCTGCTCAGAGCAATAGGGGAAGGGAACAGAATGGGGCTGGAACTCAATATTCATCAATGTATGCCCGCATCCCTCTCTCCGCTAAACACCAACACAGTGGATGAGTGTACGTTAGCAGAAGGGAATATATTTGGTGTGTGATTAGCAGCCAGTCAGTGAATCCGCTGTCCCAGTGTGAGGCTGTTATCAGGTAACTGGAATACATCTCGAGAGTATTGTCTGCAATTTAAAACAGGTAATGTTGGCAAGGCCACATCTGGCAGGGAATCTTCAAAAATGATCCAATCGACAAGCTGCAAAAACAGCATTGCATTTTACAGCTGAGAGCAGGCCATTCGGCCCGTCGCACCCATACCAGGAAGATAGTATCGCATCTGTCACAGGAGCGCTGGATGCTAGGTGGACTGGCCGTGCTGAATTGACCCCTGTGTCGAGGGGATTAGCAGGGTAAATATATGGGGTTGTGGGGATAGGGTCTGGGTGGGATTGAGAACAATGAAAATTCCAGCACAGGAACAGGCCCTTCGGTCCACCAAGCCTGCACCAACCATGCTGCCCGACTGAACTAATACCCCTACCCTTCCGGGGACCACATCCCTCTATTCCCATCCTATTCCCATCCTATGCCGACACTGTAGTTAAGAAAGCCCCACCAACGCCTCTACTTTCACACAAGACTAAGGAAATTTGGCATGTCCGCTACAACTCTCACCAACTTTTACAGATGCCCCATAGAAAACATTCTTTCTGGTTGTATCACAGCTCGGTCTGGGCTCCTGCTCTGCCCAAGGCCGCAAGGAACTACAAAAGGGTGGTGAATGTAGCCCAATCCCATCACACAAACCAGCCTCCCATCCATTGACTCTGTCTACACTTCCCGCTGCCTTGGAAAAGCAGCCAGTATAATTAAGGACCCCACACACCCCGGACATTCTCTCTTCCACCTTCTTCCATTGGGAAAAAGATACAAAAGTCTGAGGTCACATACCAACCAACGCAAGAACAGCTCCTTCCCTGCTGCTGTCAGAGTTTTGAATGGACCTACCTCGCATTAAGTTGATCTTTCTCTACACCCTCGCTGTGACTGTAACACTACATTCTGCACTCCCTCCTTTCCTTCTCTATGAACAGTATGTTTTGTCTGTATAGCACGCCAGAAACAATACTTCTCACTGTATGTTAATACATGTGACAATAATAAATCAAATTAAATCAAATTAAACGTATGTATTTGTCCAGAAGACCCTTAAAAGTCACTGTGGTTCAGTTCAGTCTCAATGGGCCCAGTGGCCTCTTTCTGCTGGGATTTTCCGATTCTGTTTCCCAAAGCCCTTTATAGTTAATGAATTAGTATCCGTCACTCTTGTAAGGTGAGAATTGCAGGAGCCAATTTCTGCACAGCAAGCTCCCAAAACACCGTTCGGGTACTGGGTATGTTGTGATGTTGAGTGAGGGATAAACATTGCCCAGGACACCAGGGAAATCCTCCTGATCTTCTTCCAAATACTTTTGTGGCATCTCTGACCTGAGATTTAATATCTCCTCTGGAACATCTCGCCCCTAGCGACTCCCCCAGCACTGTAACTGGGGTCAGTCTGGATTTTGAACTATCTCCTGGTGTGGGATTTAGACCATAAGACACAGGAACAGAATTAGGCCACTCGGCCCATCGAGTCTGTTCCGCCATTCAATCATGGCTGATATTTTTCTCATTTCCCATTCTCCTGCCTTTTCCCCTGATCCCCTTATTAATCAGGTACCTATCTATCTCTGTCTTAAAGACACTCAATGATCCGGCCTCCTCTGTGGCAAAGATTTCCACAGATTCCCCACTCTCTGGCTGAAGAAATTCCTCCTCATCTCTGTTTTAAAGGATCGTCCCTTTAGCCTGAGATTGTTCCCTCTGGTTCTAGTTTTTCCTACTACTGGAAACACCCTCTCCACGTCCACTCTATCCCAGCCTCGCAGTATCCTGGAAGTTTCAATAAGATTCCCCCTCATCCTTCTAAATTCCAACAAATACAGACCCAGAGTCCTCAACCGTTCCTCATATGACAATCTCTTCATTCTCGTGAACCTCCTCTGGAGGTTTGACCTCACAATCTTCTGGCTCAGAGACTAGAGTAGAACCAGTTGGCTCACAGCTGACACACAAGCCATATCCCCCCTTCCTGCTCCCGTTATTAATGACCAGCTTCCCAGCTGCCTGGGCCCAAGGCTCTGGCATTCCCTCCCTCACCCTCTCCGCCTCTCCCGCTGGCTTTAATAATCTCACCGGCCAGCCTTCCATCAGCATCACCGTTTATTTACAACCTGCTCAAGGCACCGCTCAGTGGCTGCAGTCAACAGGCCGAATCCCGAGTCTATCGACTGTCGATCTGGGTGGGATAAACTCAGTTCCTCCCCCTGTGGACAGGCCTCCACTCACCCAATATTAGAGCTCGTGTGCTCTGAGGCCAATGGGGAGATTTATTGACGATTCCCCCATGGCCATCCCTCCCCCCCTCAAGTCCACCTCCTCCCCAGCACCTCCACCCCAGGGGAGGTCTTCTCTGTCACTTAGCCTGGGACCGATGGGAGGCAGGACCGGATCGGGGGGGGGGGAGTGAAATGGATTTGCTTCCAAAGAGAACGGTGTAAAGCCACTAACTCTGTCTCTTTCTGAGGCCGTGCTTCATTTCTCTGCCCAATCACTAACTCTCTGTGTCCTTCTGAAATTCAATATTCTCCGTGTCACAGCTAACAATATTTCCAATCTTTGTATCATTTACAAACCTTGAAATCTTGTCCCCCTACACCCCGGTCATTAATACACATCAGGCAGGACAAGGATCCCAATACCGACCCCTGGGGAACTCCCCTACAAACCTGCCTCCAATCCGAAAAACATTTAAAAGTAAAAAAAGTCAAAATGTATTTATTAGTCACAAGTAAGGCTTACATTAACACTGTAATGAAGTTACTGTGAAATTCCCAGCGTCGCCACATTCCAGCGCCTGTTTGGATCAATGCACCTAACCAGCATGTCTTTTGGACTGTGGGAGGAAACTGGAGCACCTAGAAGAAACCCACGCAGATACGGGGAGAATGTGCAGACTTCACACAGACAGTGACCCAAGCTGGGAATCGAACCCAGGTCCCTGGTGCTGTGAGGCAGCAGTGCTAACCACTGCGCCACCGCGCCATCCCAAAAATGCTTTTGCCCAGGATCAAACTGGGGACCTTTCATGTGTCAGACAAATGTGATAACTTTTACACTACAGAAACACTGCGATACACTACACCCTATTCCCTGTCACTCCATACCCTGTCACTCCACACCCTGTCACTCAGCCAGTTCCTTATCCCGGTGCCGACCTCCCCTTTTATTCAATGAGCCGGAGTTTTGCTGATGAGTCTGTTGTGTGGAACTGAGTCAAAAGCCTTTTGAAAATCCAGATACACCACATCAACAGCACTGCCCTTATCAACCTTCCCTGTTACCTCCTCAACAAACTCCAGCAAATTATTGTTCAACATGATTTTCCCTTAATGAATCCGTGCTGTTTTCCTGATTATCCTGAACCTGTCTAACTGACTATTGATTTTGTCCAGAATTATAAATCGGAATTCTCCCGCTGAGCTGGTCTAAAAGCCAGAAATTCCCGTTCGACTGTCAATGGGATTTCACATTGTCCGTAACCCACCCGCCAAAATCCCAGTGGCGGGCAGGCTGGGAGAATTCCGGCCATAGTTTCCAGAAGTTTCCATACCACGGATTGGTCTGTAGATTTCAGCATTATCCTTGTACCCCTTTTGGGACAAGAGTGTAACATTCCCAATTCTCCAGTCCTCTGGCACCATCGGTGTGTGAGGGAGACAGGGAGATTATCAACAATGCCTCTTCACTCTCATCTCCCTCAGTGATCTTAGATACATCTTATCCAAACCTGGTGCCTTAGCAATTTTACGTATCAATAATCTTTCTACCACCTCCCCCTTCTCAAATGTAAATTTCTAGAGTGTATCCGTTACCCACTCTCTCACCTCAGCCTGGCTTGTATCCCCTTCCATCTTCTTCCAACCTTCTTCCATCGGGAAAAAGATACAAAAGTCTGAGGTCCCGTACCGACCGACTCAAGAACAGCTTCTTCCCTGCTGCTGTCAGACTTTTGAATGGACCTACCTTGAAGGTGATCTTTCTCTACACCCTCGCTATGACCATAACACTACATTCTGCACTGTCTCATTTCTTTCTCTATGAACAGTATGCTTTGTCTGTATAGAGCGCAAGAAACAATACTTTTCACTGTTAGTGTATATGACAATAATAAATCAAATCAAAATCAAATCTCAGGATAAAAGCAAATTACTGCGGATGCTGGAATCTGAAACTAAAAGAGAAAATGCTGGAAAATCTCAGCAGGTCTGGCAGCATCTGTAAGGAGAGAAAAAGAGCTGATGTTTCGAGTCCAGGTGACCCTTTGTTGAAATCAAACCTTCCTTTGTAAAGACAAATGCAAAGTATTTGTTTAATGCCTCCAGTATTTCTCCTGAATTCATGTAAATATCTCCTTTTTTTTATCCCTAACCAGCCCCACTCTTTCTTTCACCACCCTGTAATTATTTACATGTCTGTAGGATACCTTTGCTGCCGATCTCTCTTCACACTCATTCCCTCCTTGCTCTGCTTATTAGTATTTCCACGTTCCCGCTGATCCTTCCACATTCCATCGGATTCTCCTTTGTATTTTCTACCTGATATCTGCCATACCCATCCGTTTCCCTTTTCACCTTCAGGTCTTCCCCTTTCATCATCCTGAGTGTTCTAGCTCACGACTTGCCTGGGTTTGCAAAATCTCACTGACTGTCCTGTCTGGAGACAATACACATCTCTTTAACCTGTGCTTAACCCTCTCTCCACTCACAGTGTCTGTACCTTTAAGACTTGATTACCTGTAAAGACTCGCATTCCAACCGTTATTCTGTAAATTGAGTTTGTGTCTTTATATACCCTGTTTGTGAACAGAAATCCCACTCACCTGGCGAAAGCTAGTGGATTTTGCTACCAAATACACCTGTTGGACTTTAACCTGGTGCTGTGAGGCTTCATACCACACCAGGTCTAATTCTGGCCTCCGGTCACTGTCTGTGTGGAGTTTGCACATTCTCCCCATGTCTGCGTGGGTTTCCTCTGGGTGCTCCAGTTTCCTCCCACACTCCAAAGATGTGCAGGTTGGGTGGATTGGCCGTGCTAAAGTGTCAGGGGGACTAACGGGATGAATATGTGGGTTTATGAGAATAGGGCCTGGGTGGGATTGTGGTGGGTATAGACTTGATGGGCTGAATGGCCTCATTCTGCACTGTAGGGATTCTATGATTTTATAATCCTATCGCTTTGAAAGTGGCCCATCATTCAGCCAGCATCTTTTCCACCAACATTTGGTTCTAACTCACTCGACTCAGACACAGCCTCATCCCATTGAAGTTGGCTTTTCCCCAGTGAATGATTCCCGCTCTGGATTTCTCCTTGCCATTCCTCACGGTGAATCTAAACCTTATGGTATAACCTTGTGTTCCCTAAATGCTCTCCCACTGTTATCTTATCCTCTTGGGTCATCGTATTCCCCACAGAACGGTGCCTGCCCTCTGGTTGGACCAGGAACATCCTGGCCAGGACTTTCCGACCTTCCCCGCGACTGGGATTCTCCAGTCCTGCTGAGTGCCAAATTCTCCATTCTCGCTGGCAGCAGTAACAGGGTGTGCGAGAATTCCACCCTCTGCTGCAGAAAATTATCTTGAAACATAGAAATCAGAAGCAGGAGTTGGCCCTCGAGCCTCCTCCACTGCTCACCTTTATCATAGAATCTTACAGTGCAGAAGGAGGCCATTTGGCCCATCGAGCCAGCACTGACCACAATCCCATCAGATCCTATCCTGTAACCCCACACATTTACCCTGCTAATCCCCCTGACACTAAGGGGCACGGCCAATCCACCTAACCCGCACATCTTTGGACTGTGGGAGGAAACTGGAGCACCCGGAGGAAACCCACGCAGATACGGGGAGAATGTGCAGACTCCACACAGGCAGTTACCCGAGGCCAGGAATTGATCCCGGGTCCTTGGCGCTGTGTGGCAGCAGTGCTAATTACTGTGTTACCATGCCATGCTGATCATCAAATTCAATATTCTGATCCCCCCCCTTCCCCACTATATCCCTCGATCCCTTTAGCCTCAAGAGCGATATCTAATTCCTTCTTGAAATTAGACAATGTTTTGGCCTCAACTCCTTTCTGTGGGAGTGAATTCCACACATTCCCCACCCTCTGGGGGAAGAAATTTCTCCTCACCCTCAGTTCTGAACAATTTACCCCTTATCCCCAAGCTCTGACCCCTCGTTCTGGGCTCTCCCCACCATGGGGAACATTCTTTCTGAATCCACCCTGTCTAACCCTGTTGGAATTTTATAAATTTCAATCAGATCCCCTCTCACTCTTCTAAACCCCAGTGAATATAATCCTAAGCCACTCAGTCCCTCCTCATATGACAACGTCTGAACACACACCATTATGTTAAAGATGCTGTGGAAATAAATGTCGTTTATTAGTACATCTACATAAAGAGCATTCAGATCAATTAAAGATATTGAATCCTTTTGGATGGAGCCATGAGGATTTTTTGGGAACCTGCGCCAGTTGATGAGGCCAATACCATTGGCTCTTAATCATCTTCTCCCAGTATGTCTCAGTCCTTTCCCTCTCGGTCTAATGGCTTCTGTGATCTCTGGAAAATGCCCACTACAAAAGCATTCCTTATAGTATCATCGAATCCCGACAGTTCAGAAGGAGGCCAGTCCGTGTTTCTGTCCGTGTTTCAGTCTGTGGTTCAGCCTGTGTTTCAGTCTTGGTTCAGCCTGTGTTTCAATTTGCATTTCAGTCTGTGCTTTGGTCTGTATTTCAGTCTGCATTTCAGTGTGTGTTTCAATGTGTTTCAGTCTGTATTTCAGTGTGTGTTTCAATGTGTTTCAGTCTGCATTTCAGTGTGTGTTTCAATGTGTTTCAGTCTGTATTTCAGTGTGTGTTTCAATGTGTTTCAGTCTGTATTTCAGCCTGTGTTTCAGTCTACATTTCAGTCTGCGTTTCAGTCTGCATTTTGGTCTGTGTTTCAGTCTGCCTGTTACTCTGCGTGTCAGTGTGTCTCTGTGGACAGACAGGCTCAGTCACTCTTGTTTACAGCTGAACAGCTGATGAACACTTTCTGTCACTTCTGAGGAGTAGGTACACCCACAGTGCTGTTAGGGAGGGAGTGGGTGTTTGTGGATCTGGTGTCGATCGAGCGGGGCTGCTTTGCCCTGGATGGTGTCGAGCTCCTTGAGTGTTGTTGGAGTTGCCCCCATCCAGGCGAGTGGGGAGAATTCCATCACACTCCTGACTTGTGCCTCGTAGATGGTGGACAGGCTTTGGGGAGTCAGGAGGTGAGTTACTCACTGCAGGATTCCCAGTCTCTGACCCGCTCTGGTAGCCGCTGTGTGTATACGGCTGGGTCCAGTTGAGTTTTTGGTCAATGTTAATGCCCAGGATGTTGATAGTGGGGGATTAAGAGATAGAAATGCCATTGAATGCCAAGGGGCGATGGTTAGATTGTCTCTCGTTGAAGGTGGTCATTGTCTGGCACTTGTGTGACGTGAATGTTATTTGCCACTTGTCTGTGGCAAATATTATCCAGGTCTTGCTGCATTTGGATACGGATTGCTGCTGTATCCCTTTCCATTCCACTCCCTTGGGCTACAGAACAACTCAGAGACAAGGTGAGCAGGTTACCTGCCTCGAACCTGTCCTTTAACCAGCTTTCCAGCCTGGGTCAGCAGTCACCAGCTGGGGGTCACCAACAGGAACCTCTCCCTGTGCAATGGACACATGATGTCAATCCTCCAACACAGCCGAGGTTATAAACTGAGAGAAATGAAAATATCTGCCTCTCCTCATTCCAGTTCCACATCCCCTCCATCTCCAACATTGCTGCACGAGAGATGCTGGGAGTTCCCATCATTAACTTTTCCGAGTGAGAATTCCTAACAGATGAGATGTGACAGAAAATGTTCACCAGCTGTTCAGCCATAAACAAGAGAGTCTGAGCCTGTCCACAAAAACACAGACTGAGACACAGACCGAGACACATTCCGAGACACAGACTGAGACACAGACCGAGACACATTCCGAGACACAGACTGAGACACAGACCGAGACACGGACTGAGACTTAGGCTGAAATGTGGATTGAAACATGGACTGAAGCACAGACTGAAACACAGACTGAAACGCAGACTGAAATGCAGACCGAAACATGGACTGAAATGCAGACCGAAACACAGGCTGAAATGCATACTGAAACACAGGCTAAAACGTGGACTGAAACACAGACCAAAACACCGGCCAAAACACAGATTGAAACACAGACTGAAACACACGCTGAAATACAGACTGAAAAATTGACTGAAACACAGACCAAAATGCAGAGTGAAATATGGATTGAAACACAAACTGAGACATAGACTGAAAAACTGGCTGAAACACAATCTGAAACACAGACTGATATACTTGCTGAAATACCAACTAAACCACTGACTGGCATACACACTGAACCAGAAACTAAACATCAACTGAAACATAGACTGAAATGCACTAAAATGCAGACCAAAACACACACTGAAACACAGACTCACATACACTCACAGACCAAAACACACTGCAACGCAGATTAAAACATATAGAGAAACGCAGACTGAAATACAAATTGAAATTCAGACTGAAAAACACAGTGTGAAATGTGGATTGAAACATATACTGAAACACAGACCAAAATACACAATGAAATACACACTGAAACATACATTGAGACTCAGACTAAAACACACATTGTAACACAGCCTAAAACACAATAATCACAACTGAACACAGGCAGAAATGTACTAAAAGGCAAACCCAAAACACAGGCTGAAAAACAGAATGAAACAGACACTGAACAAACTGAAATACAATCTGAAGCACATACCAATACACAAAGTGAATAACACAGTGAAACACAAACTGAAACACAGTCTAAAACACAGACTGAAATATACACTGCAACACAGGCTAAAACACACTAAAGTGCAGAACAAATGGATTGAAACAGAAACTGAAATACAGATTGAAACACAGACAGAAACACATTGAAATACACACTCAAATACAGACTGAAAAACATGCTGAAACACAGGGTGAAATGTGAACAGAAACACAGACTGAAACATAGGCTGAAAAAATATTGAATCACAAACTGCAACACAGACTGAAGCACAGACCAAAGCATAGACTGAAACACAGACCAAAACACAGAACAAAATACAGACTGAAATACAGACTGAAATACACAATGAAACACATAGCAAATTTGACACTGAAAGACACAAAGCAAAAGACACATTGAAACATAAACTGAAATGCACACTGCAACACAGACTAAAACACAAAGCAAAACACAGACAGGAGCACAGGTTGAAACACAGATTCAGAAATACACTGAAACATATCCTGAAAAACTAAGCAGAAACAAAGACTGGAAAACATATTGAAAACCAAGCACACACAGAAACAGAGATTATAACACAGACTGGAACGCGGACTAAAAACATAGACTGCAACATACAAAGGAACACACTCTAAAGACACACTGAAACACGGACAGAAACACACACTGAAACACATGCTGAAACACAGACCATAATATACAATGAAACACATGCCAAACTGTACACTGGAACACAGAGTGAAATACAAGCTGAAACACGGAATTAAATAGACTGGAGCTCAGATAGAAGCATAGACCAAACCTCAATCTAAGACACAGACTGAAATACGGATTGAAATACAGGCTGGGATTCTCCAGCCTCGCCCATGGCTGGGTTTGTCCAGTCCTGCTGCAGCGAATGGAGTTCTGGCTCAGCGCCAAATTCTCCATTCTCGCTGGCAGTGGGGCACAAACGGCCGGAGAATTCCAGCCACAACTTGAAACACAGACTGAAAAACATAGACTGAAACACATGTGAAAACACACACTCACACACTTTCCAAATGTGCACACACAAACACACACACACACACACACACGCACACACACACGCACACACACACAAGCTGCCTTTATACAGTTCGCACAATGACTGCTACAAACTTGGGAAGGTTCCAGAAAGGGTGGCACAGTAACACAGTGGGTTAGCCCTGCTGCTTCACAGCTCCAGGGACCCGGGTTCAATTCCTGGCTTGGGTCACTGTCTGTGTGGAGTTTGCACATTCTCCTCGTGTCTGTGTGGGTTTCCTCCGGGTGCTCCGGTTTCCTCCCACAGTCCAAAGATGTGTGGGTTAGGTTGATTGGCCAGGCTAAATTGCCCCTTAGGGTCCTGGGATGCGTACGTTAGAGGGATTAGTGGGTGGATATGTAGGGATATGGAGGTAGGGCCAGGGTGGGATTGTGCTCGGTGCAGACTCAACGGGCCAAATGGCCTCCTTCTGTACTGTGGGGTTTCTATGATTTCTAAATAGCTGCGTAGAATGTTCCAAATCACTGCCCCAGTTTCTCTGAAAGAATAGATTTTGGGCAAAAATGTGACGAGTATTTCAGTAGAATTGGTGCCTTTGTGTTTAATGTGGATTCAAATATCACAATAAAACTGAGGGAATCAGCAGTGTGAACTGATGTGCCTGTAATTCCCTGTCTGACTATAACGAAACTGTTGTGAAGTGATTTGGAATATCGTGAGAATGTACAAGGTGCTATATAAATGCAGGCTCTTTCTTCATTTTCATCTTTCTGAAGGAGCGGGATTCTGATGATTCCACCCCCCTCCCAGGTCAGTGTTGTGGTCTGTGATAATACTGAGCTATTTTGCTATATTTTCCATTTAAGATGGGGAGGCTGCTTTAAGAATATATGTTTTGTTAGGGGTCGGCACAGTGACAGAGTGGTTAGCGCTGCTGCCTCACACCACCAGGGAACCCCAGGTTATATTCCAGCCTCGGGTCACTGTCTGTGTGGAGTTTGCACATTCTCCCCGTGTCTGCGTGGGTTTCCTCCGAGTGCTCCGGTTTCTTCTCACAGCCCAAAGGAGTGTAGGTTAGGTTGATTAGCCATGTTAAATTGCTAGGGGATTCGCAGGGTAAATACGTGGGATTACAGGAAAAAGGCCAGAATGGGATTGTTACTGGTGCAGACTTGATGGGCCAAATGGCCTCTTTCTGCACTGTGAATGCAATGATTCTATTATAAGAGTTGATCTGTCTGTGAAACATGCAACAGATGCTAAGAATGCACTCCCTCAGCACTGACCCCCTGACAGTGCGGCACTCCCTCAGCACTGACCCTCTGACAGTGCGGCACTCCCTCAGCACTGACCCTCTGACAGTGCGGCACTCCCTCAGCACTGACCTGGCAGTGCGGCACTCCCTCAGCACTGACCCTCTGACAGTGCGGCACTCCCTCAGCACTGACCCTCTGACAGTGCGGCACTCCCTCAGCACTGACCCTCTGACAGTGCGGCACTCCCTCAGCACTGACCCTCTGACAGTGCGGCACTCCCTCAGCACTGACCCTCTGACAGTGCGGCACTCCCTCAGCACTGACCCTCTGACAGTGCGGCGCTCCCTCAGCACTGACCCTCTGACAGTGCGGCGCTCCCTCAGCACTGACCCTCTGACAGTGCGGCGCTCCCTCAGCACTGACCCTCTGACAGTGCGGCACTCCCTCAGTACTGACCCTCTGACAGTGCAGCACTCCCTCAGCACTGACCCTCTGACAGTGCGACACTCCCTCAGCACTGACCCTCTGACAGTGCGGCACTCCCTCAGCACTGCACTATGAGTGTCAGTCTATTTTTGCTCTGTAGTGGGACACTGGTCTGACCCAGGGGTGTGAGTGATGCTGACGGGGAAACGTTAGTCTCCAGAGATTGGTTTGAAAATAATGGGCTGCTAATCCCAGGCTATTTTACTGTCAGAGAGAGCGATGGAAACCTGCCTCCGCTCAGCCAACAACACAGTCTCACTTTGTAAATCTCCAAATTCATTCAAACCCCTCTTTGAGTTCTCAAAATATACCGGATCGAAGGGGATGATTTACTTAATACGTGCCCCAGTGTGGAACCTCTAGATGGTAAATCTCTGGGAAAGCTCTCAGTTCTGTCCCTAATGAACGAGACTCAGGGGTAGGGGTGGGGAGGGGGGAGCGGTGATAACGTAATGAGCAACAGTTCACTGGTCTGATTTCTAGAATGAGGGAATTGTTCCATAAGGAAAGATTGAGTAGACTTTGTCTGCGTTCCCAGGAGTTTAGAAGAATGAGAAGTGATCTCATTGATACATGGAAAGATCTCAGGGGGATTGGCAGGGTAAACGATGAGAAATTGTTCCTGCTTCTCTGGGAATCTCGAATACAGCGTCTCAGTCTCTGGGTAAATTGTCGCCAGTTCGGGTCTGGGATAATGAGAAGTTTTTCTTTTCTTGCTGCAGGAGGCCAGTCGGCCCATCGGGTCTGCACTGGCTCTCCACACAAGTGTCCTGCCTTCGTGCTGTTCCCCTGCCTTTTCCCCCGTCCCCCTTCACATTGCTCCTATTCAAATAATCATCTCATTCCCTCTCAACAGAACCTGCCTCCACCTCAGTCCCAGGCCCAACCACTCGCTGGGTGAAAAAGGCTTTTTCTCACATTGCATTTACTTCGTTTGCAAATCTCTTTTGAATCCGTGCCTTTTCATTCATCACCCTTTTACGAGTGGGAACAGTTTCTCTCTGCCTGCTCTGTCCAGCCCCCTCGTGATTTTGAACATCTCTGTCAGATCTCTTCTTAGCCTCCTTGTCTCCAAGCCGAACAGTCCCAACCTCTCCAATCTATCCTTAAAACTGACATTTCTCAATCCTCTACCATTCTAGTAAACCTCTCCTGCACTCACCTCAGTCCATTCACATCCATCCTGCAGTTATATCCCAGAACTGTACACAATATTCCAGCTGAGGACCAACTCATGTCTAATTTCAGTATGACCTCCTTGCTTTTGTACCCTGTGCCCCTATTAATAAAACCCAGAATACTGTCTGCTTTATCGACTGCTCCCTCCACCTGACCTGCCACCTTCAATGACCTCTGCACAAGGCTTGAAGTTTATTTATCAGTGTCACAAGTAGGCTTACATTAACACTGCAAAGAAGTTACTGTGGAAATCCCCCAGTCGCCACACTCCGGCGCCTGTTCGGGTACACTGAGGGAGGATTTAGCACGGCCAATGCACCCTAACCAGCACGTCTTTCAGACTGTCGGGAGGGGAGTCCGGAGCAGCCGGAGGAAACCCACGCAGACACGGGGAGAATGTACAAACTCTGCACAGATAGTGATCCAAGCTGGGAATCGAACCCAGCTCCCTGGCGCTGTGAGGCAACAGTGCTAACCCAATACACCAGTCCCTCTGCTCCAGCACCCGTTGAGAAATTTACCCCTTGTCTTACATTGTCCCTCCACATTCATTCAGAATCTCTGGAATTCTCTCCCACAGAGATCTGTCAATGCTCACTTGGAGTTTATCCAGGATAGATCTCCACAGATTTTTGGGAATGAAGGGAAACTGGGACAGTGCGAGGAGGGGGAGCTGAGTTATTGAGTGGGGGCTGAATGGCCTCCTCCCTGCTCCTATTTCTTGTGTCTTTTCCCAGTAGATGGGGTTAGGTTCAATTCTCTCTGTGACAGGAGTTTGTATTTACTAAACGCAAAGAATCAAAGTGAGGATCGGGTGCATCCTGCCTCTAGAGGTCACCAGTTACATATTGTCTAAACATTAGCAGAAATAATAAAGAGCTTTAATAGTGACATTTGTGCTTTCCCCAGTTACGTTCCTCTGCTTTTATTAAACTGGTTGATAAACCTTGTCAGTGTTAAGCCTTTTCCCTGGTCTGCATCCCAGGAGAGTTGAGGGCCCTGGTAGAAGGTTAAAATCTCCCTTCCTATCACTTTGCAAATCTGCCAGGCTGCCCAGATACCCCGGGCCCCGTGTTCTGGTTTACGATTTATTCATTAATCGACTGAGAGTGATGAGAAACTCCCTTCATCCAACTCCAGACCCACAACATTCTTCACCGCAGAAATCCTCGCTTGTAAACAGGGAGAGCAAGGCTCTGGAGAGATGATCAGAAGTTGCACAGTTTGGGTTGGAAGTTTCAGAACCAGGAAAGTTCCAAAGCAGCTGGATGTGTGAATGTGCTTGTCTATCTGTGTGTGAGTGTGTGAATGTGTGTGCATAAAATTGAGTCTGTATATGTGACAATGTGTGCACATGTGCATATGTGTGAGTGCGTATGTGCTTGTGTAAATGTGCAAGCATGTGATTGTGTGTGTACGAGTGTATGTGTGTACATGTGAGTGTGTGTTTATACACGTGGGTGTGTGTGTATACATGAGTGTGTTTCTGTGTGTGAATGAGTCAGTGTGAGAGTGATTGTGGAAGTGTGCAAGCATCAGAGTTCCCCATTGGTACACCATCACAAACTTTCATATCTGTCATGGTCTTCTTACAATTCTCCCTTTTCAAAAGTCAAACTTTGATTCCCAGCTTGGCCCGCTCTGGATTTGTTCAGTAGCTATTGATTTTTGGGCTCTGAATCTTAGCTTCTCCCCATTTCCCCAGCCCCACCAAACCACAGGAGCCAATGAGGATCGTAAGTCCTTACTTAATGTTTCTTGCCCAGAGAAATATGTATAAATTGAAATACTGAACCATATGTGTGCCATACTGTGACTGAAATAACTTGCAAGCATGAGAGTGTGTGAAAGTGTGTATATGTGAATCTGCATATACACGTGTGTGTGAATGAGTGTGCATGTGTGTTTGTGTATGTGTGAGTGTGCATGAGTGTACGTGTGTGAACATGTATATGAGTGTGCATGTATGCTAGTGTGTATGTGTAAGTGTGTGAATGTGAGTGTGCATGTGTCTGATTGCATAAGAGTGAATGTATGTGAGTGAATGTGTAAGTATGATTGTGTGTCCATGTGTGAACAGAGTATGTGTGTGTGAGTGAGAGGGAGTGTGTGTGTTTTGGGTTGTGTGCGCGTGGGAGTGAGTGTGCGAGTGAGTTTTTTGAATGTGTATGGATATACATGGCTTATATATGGTATATATGGTTTCATTGGTCAGAGCATTGAATACAGGAGTTGGGACGTCTTGTTGAAGTTGTACGAGACATTGGTAAGGCCACACTTGGAATACTGTGTACAGTTCTGGTCACCTTATTATAGAAAGGTTATTATTAATCTAGAAAGAGTGCAGAAAAGATTTACTAGGATGCTACCGGGACTTGATGGATTGAGTTATAAGGAGAGGCTGAATAGACTGGGACATTTTCTCTGGAGCGTAGGAGGCTGAGGGGTGAACATAAGAACATAAGAAATAGGAGCAGGAGTAGGCCATCTAGCCCTTCGAGCCTGCCCCGCCATTCAATAAGATCATGGCTGATCTGTCGTGGCTCAGTTCCACTTTCCCGCCCTCTCCCCATAACCCTTAATCCCCTCTCTTATCAAAAACCCATCAACCCGCGTCTTAAAAATATTTAGCGAGGCAGCCTCCACCACCTCAACGGGCAGAGAATTCCAGAGATTCACCACCCTTTGAGTGAAGAAGTTCCTCCTCAACTCCGTTCTAAACCACCCCCCCTTTATCTTGAGGCTGTGCCCCCCAGTCCTACTATCCTTTCTGAGCGGGAAGAGTCTCTCCACCTCTATCCTATCCATCCCATTCATCATCTTATACGTCTCAATGAGATCTCCCCTCATTCTTCTAAACTCTAACGAGTACAAGCCTAGTTTATTCAGCCTCTCCTCATAGCTCAACCCCCTCAACTCCGGCATCAGCCTAGTAAACCTCCTCTGCACTCCCTCCAAGGCCAAAACATCCTTGCGTAAGTACGGTGCCCAAAACTGCACACAGTGACTTTATAGAGGTCTATAAAATAATGAGGGGCACAGATCAGCTAGATAGTCAATATCTTTTCCCAAAGGTAGGGGAGTCTAAAACTAGAGGGCATAGGTTTAAGATGAGAGGGGAGAGATACAGAAGTGTCCAGAGGGGTAATTTTTTCACACAGAGGGTAGTGAGTGTCTGGAACAAGCTGCCAGAGGTAGTAGTAGAGGTGGGTACAATTTTGTCTTTTAAAAAGCGTTTAGATAGTTACATGGGTAAGATGGGTATAGAGGGATATGGGCCAAATGCGGGCAATTAAGACTAGCTTCAGGTTCTAAAACAAAAGGGCGGCATGAACAAGTTGGGCCGAAGGGCCTGTTTCCCTGCTGTAAACCTCTCTGACTCTATGTGAGCGTGAATTCTTGTGTGTGTGTAAGTGAATTTCTGAGTGCGTGTATAGTTGAATATGTGAGTCTGTGTGCGTTTGTGCAAATGTGAGTGTGAAAGCGTGGGTGTAGGAGTGAGTGTGCGGGGGGGGGGGAGCTTTGAATGAACGTGTATTTGAGTGTAAGTGAGTGAGTGAGTGTGAGGATTAGTGAGCGAGTGGGGGGAAATGACTGAGTGCGAGAGTGGGGAGATGAGTGAATGGGGAGATGAGTGAGTGTGTGCTGGGGTGGAGGGTGTTGAGTTAGTGTGTGTTGGGGGGGGGGTTGAGTTAGTGTGTGTATGGGGGGGGGATTGAGTTAGTGTGTGTATGGGGGGGGGGGTTGAGTTAGTGTGTGTATGGGGGGGGGTTGAGTTAGTGTGTGTATGGGGGGGGGGTTGAGTTAGTGTGTGTATGGGGGGGGGGATTGAGTTAGTGTGTAGGGGGAGGGTTTAGCCACAGTAAGTAGTCTCACAACACCAGACACTTACTGTGCCTACGCCAGTCCAACGCCGGCACATCTTGAGGTTACCCAGACAGAGTTAAGCTGCCGGCGCTCAGCCCCCAGTTAAACACAAACCGGGTTTGATACCCAGGAACTGCAGCAGGAAACGGATCTGAGTGAGCAGAGAAAGCGAGCAGAAAATGATTACAATGGAACAAAACGCGCCTCCAAATGAGATTCCCTCATTAATTAGCCGAGTCTGACTATTTAACATAAGAATATCCTTTTTTTTCCGGGGGAGAGGAAAAAAAAAGCGACAATAAATTGATTAAATTAATCGCAGCATTCTGTTTCCTAAACACAGTCCCTGCAAAAAATGGATAAATATGAAATAAACCCAGGCTGCTGATATTCTGGGGAGATTGAGTGAGATTCACACAGAGCTGTGAGTTCGCTGGAGGATTTTTTTCTCTCTCTCTTTGCAGCCTCGCCTGTGTCAGTTAGGGTTTCAGAAATGTGGATTTTAAACAGCATTGAGGAACCGCCGAGCTGTGATTGGGCTCGGCGGGGGGGAAGGGGGCAGGGTCTGGGTGTCTATCAGTGCTGGAGCCTGCAGTCTGAGTGGCTGCAGGCCCCCCAGTGCAAATATGACTCATTCAAGCTATATAAATAGTGAGGCTTGGAGTCGCTGGCTGCTTGCAGTGTTAGTGAGAGCAGGAGAGAGGGAGCTACAGGAGTGAGTAAAGAAACACACACACATACACTTTCTTTTGCGAAGGGGAGAAAGAGAGAGAGAAGAAGCTTCTATGTGCAGGTCTCAGTTTCCCTCCCTCTCTCCTGGATTGTAGAATTTTTCTTTTGCAAAGAGCTTGAAGCCAGGGGAGTGTTTGGAGAGGGTTTTTTTTTTACCCCCCCCCCTGGTCAATGATGGATTGTGAAGTTAATGCACAGAGCCTGATTTCCATGTCTCTCCGCAAGATTCAGAGTTCCCGCAGCCAGCGAGGAGGCATCAAGCTCCACAAGAACTTGCTGGTGTCCTATGTGCTGCGGAACGCCCGCCAGCTCTACATGAGCGAGAGATACGCCGAGCTGTACGGTGCACACCCGGAGGTGCCGCTGGCTGGGGGGCTGCTGCCGGAGGGGGTCACCGGGGGACCCCCCCCGCCGGACAGTGAGCCCACCGCCCCCCTGTACCAGTGTGAGCCCCCGGCCGGACACTGCAGCCAGACCACCGTGCTGGACCTGGACACACAGACGGTGACCACCGTGCGGGGGGGCGCCTTGCTGCAGGATTGCTGCTGTGGCTGCGCCGCCGCCGCCGCTCCGGGCGTCAGGAAGCGCAAGGCGGAGGCGAGCGGGGGAGGCGAGGACTTGTCGCCGGTCAAGCGGCTCCGGCTGGAGGAGCAGCAGCCGCCGGGCGGCCTCTCCGGACACTGGCAGCCCGGCCAGGGCTGGGACTGCACGGACCCTTCCAACATATCCAGCCTGATCTCGATCCTGGGCTCGGGGCTGGTGAGCCGGGCGGACTCTGAGCAGATTGTCCCGGCGGACAGCAAGGCCAATGGACAGTGGTGCAGCAAACAGGCGCTGGGCAGCCTAGGGGCATGGACACGGGCTATTGTAGCCTTCTGAGAGGGACAGAGCCTGGGGGGGGGAGGGAGAACTGTGTGGGAGGGTGGGGAAAGTCTGTGTCCCTCTGTCTCTCCCACTGTGGGAGGGTGGGGAAAGTCTGTGTCCCTCTGTCTCTCCCACTGTGGGAGGGTGGGGAAAGTCTGTGTCCCTCTGTCTCTCCCACTGTGGGGAGAGTGAGGAATGTCTGTGTCCCTCTGTCTGTGTGGGAGGGTGGTGAATGTTTGTGTCCCTCTGTATGGGCAATGTCTGTGTCCCTCGATCTCTCTCCCACTGTGAGGGAGGGTGGGGAATGTTTGTCCCTCTGTCTGGGTGGGCAATGTCTGTGTCCCTCCCACACAAAGTGGGAGGGTGGTGAATGTGTGGGAGGGTGGGGAATGTTACTGTGTGCCTGTCCCTCTGTCTGGGAGGTAGGGTAGTGAATGTTTGTATGTGTGGAGAGGTTATCTGTCCCACTCTGCGTGTAATGTATGAATGTGTGTCTGTGTGTGTGTGTGTGTGTGTGTGTGAGGGTAGTGAATGTCTGTCCCTCTCTGTGAGGGGGTATCTGTCCCCCTGTCTGTGTGTGAAAGAGAGGGGGGGTGATAAGTGTCTCAATGTCCCTCCCTGTGTTTTGAGGAAGGGTAGTGACTGTCTCTGTCTCTCTGTGAGAGAGAGAGGGGGCTGGTGAATGTGTCTCTCCCCCTCTCTCCTGAGGGAACGGGGGGGTAGTGAGTGTCTTGTGTCCCTCCCTGTGTGTGAGTGCAAGGGGGGAGGGGGATAGTGAATCTGTCCCTGTGTGAGAGGAGGGGGCTGAACCTCCCTGTGTGTGAGGGAGGGGGTGATGTCTGTACCTGAGTACAGGGGAGGTGCTGACACCCTCCTGTGTGAGGGTGGGGGGGGTTTGAATGTCTGTTTCCATGTTGAGGGGGGTAAGGATGTTTCTGGGAGGGGTGTCTGTTTAACTGTGAGCAAAGCCTGACCCCCCCTGTCCGAGGGGACTCGAAGTGCTCTTTCTTGTTTGTTTTTTGGGGAACAGCAACTTAAAAAATCGTTGACAGTTTATTTTTATTGAAGACTTTTTTTTAAAGGGGTCACTGACTCTTTCCCCCCCACCCTCTGGGAATTGGATGTTCGAATGGATGGCACCTTGAGGGAGGGGGGAATTGGAACAGTTTTTAAAACCAGGGACGGTGTCAAGCTTGAAGATTTTGAATCTGCCTTTTTTTAAAATCCACTGAGCGATGAATGGGTGCTGTTTCTTTAAGCGGGACGCGGTCCCTTTAAATGCTCTCAGACTCCCTGACGCCAGGGATCGCCGCCGTTGGGTTGAATGGGGAACTGGTGGCGTCACGTGATGCTGCCCGCCTTTTCTTAAAGGGGCAACGCACCCTCTCGCCACTGCGCAATTCACCTTTTTTTCCTCTCGGAACTTGACGGCACAACTTTTTCTTCCGGCCGTATCCCGTCCATTTATTTTAAAAATGACCTGAAATCCCGGGTTTTAAAGCCTCGAATCTCTTTCTCATTCCTCTTTATTTGGGGGTGGGGGGGATACTGCACCTTTTTAAAGTGGCAATGACTGCTCCTTCCAAAAGGGGTGGGACCCACCGACTTGATGTTGGGGTTTTATAAGCGCCAGTTTTTATTTGTTTTAAAATGGGAACAATATTTGGGCAAGTTTTAACAGCGCAACGCCTTCAAAAGGATTTTTTTTTAAAAAAATGAGAATATTTTAAAAATTGGGTGAAGGCAGTTTTCTCAAATGGACAGGGCCCTCGGTTTGTGCACTCCCCCCTCTTCCTAATGGAGCTTTTATCATTGCCATCCTGTGCGGAATTGGAGTAGGGATTTTTAACTCTTTCTGAGCAGCCGAAAGCTGTGATTCCCGTGAGAATTTCCGCGGTGGGATTTTCCCTTTAACTTGCATTTGGTTCCAGTAACCACTGCACAGCCCCTGGCCACTGAGTTTTAACCCCTGGGCCATTCAGACCGTGTTTACCGAAGCAGCATTGACCCAAACCAGTGTTGCAAATTTTTTTAAAAAAAATTCTGTAAATAAACCAGATTTCTCTCCCCCCCCTCTATTTTTAATTTTAACCTGGTTCTAAACCCAGCATCTCCCTCCAGCCCCCCTCTTGGTTGTGTGTCTCCAGCAGATTTCCCCAGTGCTGCTGTCTAACCCCAGTGTTTTGAGTGCTTTCACACTTTACGCAAGTTGGGCTGATCTAGTGTTTGAACCCGTTGCAAGTTTTTTTAACCAAAATCTGTTGTGGCGAAGCCTTTTGTTGTAAAAAGGTGTCGTCGAGGCTCGAAGGTTTTCTAAATGATCCGTTTCTTAAGCGTGTTACAGCTTTTCATTTTGAGGAATTCCATCCGCCGACGTATCATTGTGTTTGTGCATTGTATCTTTGTGCTTTTAATAAAATTGTATCCGATTTAACCGCTGTTTGAACGGTTTAGTCTTTAGCACAGAAACGCTGGTAATGTTATCCTGTTTCCCACCCCCTTGTCAATTCTTAGATAGTTTGTCAACTTTCTCAATCTGAACAGGTAGGTCACTTCTTTACCAAATTTCCCTTTTCTTCCAGTGATTCAAACATTGGCGAGGCTTAAAGGGTTAAATTTAAAGACCAGTTGCTTAAACTTTTGGAGTTTTGTTTTATTATAGGGAGCGTGATTCAGGAATTGGTGACAGGGGGTAAAGTTATTGCCTCAAGGCACAGGGAGAATCAAAGGGTGCCTCAGCACCAGGGACCCAAGTTCAGTTCTGGCCTCTGGTGACTCTGTACAGTTTGCATGTTCTCCCTGTGTCTCTGTGGGTTCCCTCTTTGGTGCTCCAGTTTCTCCCCACAATCCAAAGATTATTATTGTTACAAGTAGGCTTGCATTAACACTGCAATGAAGTTACTGTGGTGGCACCTCTTCAGGTACCCTGAAGGAGAATTTAGCATAGCCAACGTGCCTAACCAGCATGTCTTTCGGACTGTGGGAGGAAACCAGAGCAGACATGGGGAGAATGCACAAGAGTGACCCAAGCCAGGAATTGACATCGGGTACCTAGCGCTGAGGCAGCAGTGCTAACTACTGTACCACACAATGTAGTAAAAAGTATCTCTGTCTCAACAGCAGGTTAAAGTCTGACAGGTCCACAAAGATGCAAGAAAGCAGACAAGATACTGAAACCTGTTGGACTTTAACCTGGTGTTGAGACTTATTATTGTCTTTACCCCAGTCCAATGCTGGTATCTCCACATGACCACCCAGAATTTGCAGGTTACATGGATTGGCCATGCTTAATTTCCCTTTACTGTTGCAATGTGGGTGGGGTTATAAGGGAAGGGCCTGTCTGGGATGCTCTTCAGAGTTGGTGTAGAGTCAATGGATGGAATGGCCTCTTCCTGCACTATCTGAGACCTTTGGATGATAACTAACCCACTTCCAGTGAAATCAAGCACTTTCAATGGGTGATTTGGGAAGGTCTGGACCAACTGGAAGGCGATGGTCTCGTGTAAGGGTATTGAGGGATTTAAAAAATGGAGATACAGGATGTCTAATTGAGTAGAAGACAGATGGGCTATCTCCTGTCCCAGCCCAGGAATTGTCTCAAAGGTTGGGATGGTGTAATTTGGTGTTTCCATTGACCCTAGATGATGGGAGGTCAGGTATGGATGATGATGCCCAAGTATAGACATAGTACACTGCCCACACCCCTGCCCTGGGAATATCAAACTGGGATCATTCTGGTCATCTCCAGTTGATGCCTGGTCTATTGGGTGGGTCTCGCCTGAGCTGTCTTTATTGCTTGGTTTGGGCTGGAGAAGGGATAGATCAGGTTCATCCTGGTCCTAGTTTCCACCCTGTTTGTCAAGAGGCTGGTTCTTGACCCTTGGATTCTGGTGTTGTAGCCAAATGTCTTCTACCGCAAGCCCAGACAGACACCAGCCTCATTCCTTCTGATACCACAGTGCAGATCACTGGTTAGTGATCAGGATTGGTGTTGGTGACTTGTCCAGTTTTCCTCCAGCTCACCCAAAGTTTCAGGCCCAGAGACTTTTTTCTTTCCCCTTGTTTCCTGTGACCAGCCACAGAAATACCAATCCCGTTTTACACTGTGTGCAGGATGATTGTATTGGCTTTTATCTGTGGGATTACCCAGTGGTAACAGGTGGAAACTTGGGGAGGTCCCTGAGACAAACCAACGCTGTGGTTTAGCATCACACTTGGTGCATTCACAGTGCACCATGGGTGATCCTGTTATGTCACTGCTCTGTTTTCTGGGTCAGGTGTAGGCAAGTTCAGGTTTGCTGTAAAATTCCCCAGCTTGTCACTAGTGAAACTTAACTTTCCATTGCCAATTAATTTTTTTTGCAAGATTTGAACACTATTCTTGGGGTTGATGTTGCTGCTATTTTCACCACAGGACAAAATCAGTATTTGTATTAAATAGTGATTTGTATAAGATATGAGGGGATTGTCTTTTGAGCTGAGACGTTGGGTGGTGCAGTGGTTAGCTGTGCCTCACAGCAACAGAGACCCAGGTTCGATTTGGGTCACTGGAGTTTGCACGTTGTCTGTGTGGGGTTTCCTCTGGGTGCTCAGGTTTCCTCTCTGTCCAAAGATAACATAAGAACATAAGAAATAGGAGCAGGAGTAGGCCATCTGGCCCTTCGAGCCTGCCCCGCCATTCAATAAGATCATGGCTGATCTGTCGTGGCTCAGTTCCACTTTCCCGCCCTCTCCCCATAACCCTTAATCCCCTCTCTTATCAAAACCCATCAACCCGCTTCTTAAAAATATTTAGCGAGGCAGCCTCCACCACTTCAACGGGCAGAGAATTCCAGAGATTCACCACCCTTTGAGTGAAGAAGTTCCTCCTCAACTCCGTTCTGAACCGCCCCCCCTTTATCTTGAGGCTGTGCCCCCTAGTCCTACTGTCTTTTTTGAGCGGGAAGAGTCTTTCCACCTCTATCCTATCCATCCCATTCATCATCTTATACGTCTCAATGAGATCTCCCCTCATTCTTCTAAACTCTAACGAGTACAAGCCTAGTTTATTCAGCCTCTCCTCATAGCTCAACCCCCTCAACTCCGGTATCAGCCTAGTAAACCTCCTCTGCACTCCCTCCAAGGCCAAAATATCCTTGCTGGTTAGGTTGTGCTAAGTTGCCCCATAATGTCCTGGGATGTGTAGGTTAGAGGAATTAGTGGGGTAAGTGTGTGGGGATAGGGCCTGGTTGGGAATGTGGTCACCACAGTCTCGATGGGCCAAATGGTCTCCTTTGGCCCTATATGATTGGGCCTAATTTAAACTTGTGTGAATGGGTTTTGAGGGAGCATCAAATCAGAATTGAATTTTCTAGCCGATATAGATTGCTCAATGCTTGGCAGAGTGGTTAGTACCACTGCCTCATCTCCAGGGACCTTGGTTTGACTCCTGGCTTGAGTCACTGTCTGTGCAGAGTCTGCACATTCTCCCCATGTCTGCATGGGTTTCTTCCCAAAGATGTGCTGGTTAGGGTGCATTGGCCATGCTAAATTCTCCCTCAGTGTACCCAAACAGGTGCCAGAGTGTGGCAACTAGGGAATTTTCACAGTAACTTCATTGCAGTGTTAACGTAACACGGGAGGGGGTGGTGTGATGGGAGGCAGAATTAAGTAGTAGTTGAATAACTGGTATAGTCAATGGGCTGAATGGCCACTGCATTCATCTTAATTCTGATGAATCTGGAAGTCCATTTTCCCCTCACCCCAAAGGCTGTTGATACAGGAACAACTCATTGGTCTGAATCCTTTAAAAGGATAAGAACCAACATCAGTAAATGGAGTTTTGAGGTACAGATCAACCAAGATTTAAGAGTCTCCAGAGGCTTGAGGGGCTGGATGGCTTCCTCCAGTTCCTGAATTGTGAACACATGAGTAGTTGACAGCCAGTTTATTTGTAAAGCGTGGAGTGTGAACTTGGGAAGTATCTGCTGCCTTTCTCATCCTGCTGTCCAGTGTGATCATGGTGAGTTATTACATTGATGCAGGAAAACCTGGTGCTGAAATTGTCCATGTCACTGGCAAGGTTCATGAAGTCTATAAAATACACAGATTTCTCAGACAGAGTTTAATTGCAGTGTTGGCTGTGGTGAGTTAACTTGGTTCCTGTCTGAGTACAGGAGGCAAGCCTGTCCTGACATTCTTAGATTGTGATTATCTGTACCTTAACCTAATTTTACTCTCTTGGTTCTGCAATCCTTCAAGCCCTTGTCCAACACTTGCCATCTATTTGAAATGTTCATTTGACATCAGTCTCCCAGGTTTAATTTTTTTGAGTTCTGCTTCCTGACTGGCCTCATTCTTATTTTAAGATTCTTTCCCAAACACTCCTGTAATCATAAACACCTTGATTAGATCATTCAGGATCTTCCAGGACTGTAGTGAGTAGAAGTTTAGTTTAGGCAACCTTGTCAGGTGTATGGTCCCAGAATCATAGAATCCCTACAGTGCACAAGGAGGCCATTGAGGCTGCAATCCCACCCAGGTCCTATCCCCATAACCTCATGTATTTACCCTAGCTAGTCTCTCTGACACTAGGGGGCAATTTAGCATAGCCGATCCACCTAACCCACACATCTTTAGACTGTGGGAGGCAAGTAGAGCGCACACAGGAATGCGCAGACACCAGCATCCCAAACCAGGAATCAAACCTGCGTCCCTGGTGCTGTGAGGCAGCAGTGCTAACTAATGTGCCACTGTGCTGCCTCATATCATTCTTATGAACTGAGCCTGTACCACTACCTTTGAGGTGTGGTTCCCAAAACTAAATGTCATGCTCTGGGTGGAGCCTAACCAAGGTTTCTGCTCAGATCTTTCTTCCCCTCTGGCTCTGAGCTGCTCGAAAAGCAAACTACTGATGCTGGAACCAAAAAGAATGCTGGAAAATCTCGGGTCTGACAGCATCTATGGAGAGAATGGAGGTAACATTTCGAATCTGACCAACCCTTTGTCTTTTAGCTTTGATAAAGAGTCATCCAGACTCACATTACCTCTTTTCTCTCCCACAGATGCTGTCAGACCTGTTGGGATTTTCCACATTAATCTGTACGTTTTTGCGTTTTGGGATTCAGGAGGATGGGATTGAAAATACTGTGGAGGAATTGGGGGAAGAAGTGTGGCACAGTGGTTAGTGCTGCTGCCTCACCAGGGACCCAGGTTTGATTCCCAGCTTGGGTCACTGTCTGTGTGCAGTCTGCACATTTTCCTCATGTCTGTGTGGGTTTCCTCCAGATGCTCCAGTTTCCCCTCTGTCTGAAAGACGTGCTAAATTTTCCCTCAGTGTACATGAACAGGTGCCAGAGTGTGGCGACTAGGGGATTTTCACAGTAACGTCATTGCAGTGTTAATGTAAGCCTTACTGATGCTATAAATAAACTTAAAAACTTAAATTTGAGTAGCAGTTGATTAAAGACATTATTTGACAGGGGAAACTCAATTAACAGGACCTGGTGATGAAGGGGTTTTAGTCATTTGTGGGACCTGGGTGTCACTGGCTGCCCAGCACTTATTGCCCATCTCTATTTGCCCTTGAAGGTGGTGGTGAGCCACTGCCTTGATAGTTTAATGGGTAACAAGGTAATACCCAACTCTAATTGTACCTTTTTAAACCTAGTGAGATTTTTCTATCTATTTTCCCACAGCCTAAACATCCCTCTGTTTTAATACATTTTAAAATGAACCTGTTGGGTTTTGGAACATTTTGCTGCTTTGTCAGAGCAGGTTAGTGTTTGATGTTGGGCTGTGGTGGAGTTTGATTGTGGCCAGCCTGCCTTGCCTTGTCAATGAGTGGAAATATTGGGTTTACAGCAGATGAGATTCTGACATTGACCTCACTGGGACAAATACAAAGTCTTTTCACTCTGGTGTTATGGCCCCTAAATTCTGATGTATTACAATCTTCCAAAGTCTTACAGTTGGACCTCTGAATGTACTCAAATCCCCTAAAGTGGATTTCACAAATCCTTCCCCTGGGCCTGGTCCCTGCTGATCTCTGCAAACTCCTCCAGCCCCTACAATCCTGCAAAACTCACCATGCTTCTCCTCAGGTGACTGCACCTGAGATTCCTGGACTCAAATCACTGAATTTGCTCTCTAAACCTCTACTTCTGTCTTGCTCTCTGTCTAGAGTTGTAACTATCTCTGATCAAGCTTTGGCCACCTCTGCTAATGGCTCTGTGCATCTCTCTCTTAAAGGAAGAGGTTTGGGGGTTAATTCCAGAGGTTTTTAGGGTGGGGGGGAGAAGAGGAGGAGGGTGGGGTGTCTAGGCAAATGAAAGCATCACTACCAATGAAAATTGGACTGGTGAAAATGGGTAATGTGCGAGAAACCAGAATTGGAAGAGTGCAGAGATCATGAGGAGTTGAAGACCTGGAGGAAGTTAGAGACAAGGGTGAGCCTATATGGGGATGAGAATTTTAAAATGAGTTGCTGGACTGGAAGCTAATGACAGTGAGCAATTACGGGGTGACCGGTGAATGTGACTTGATGCAACCTAGCCCACGGGTAGAAGAATTTAGATGAGTTGAAGCTACATTGACTAAAGACTGAGCAAAGTAAAACACTCAGCCCTGCTGACTGGGACCTTGCTGTGATTTCACTAACATACACAGGGTTTTGGTTTAGTAAATCATTAAGATTACTGTACAGAATAAAGCCATTCAGTTCATTGTTTGCTGGTGCTATCCAATCCCCAGTGACTTCCCCTCTTTTTTATAATTCATTTTGGGACGTGGGTGTTGCTGGCTGGGCCAGTATTTGCCCATTCCTGATTGCCCAAGGGTGATTGTGAGTCAACCACGTTGCTGTGGCTCTGGAGTCATCGTGTAGGCCAGACCGGGTAAGGCTGGCAGATTTCCTTCCCTAAAGGACATTAGTGACCCAGATGGATTTTTAAAACTTCTACTCGGAGTAGAATGGACAGGGAATCTTGGGGATCAGTGAGTGGTTAACAGCTGGATATTGGATTTGAATCAGGAACTCTTCATGATGGGAGGAATTGGAAAGTGTTTGTTCCACATGAAATAGGGTCATCCAGCCCCTTGAACTTGCTCTGATGTTCAATGTGATCATGGCTGGTCTTTAAACTCAAGTAATTTTCCCCCATGACCCCTGATTGAATCCAAAATCTATTCACCTCCACCTTTCAACACAGTCACCTGAGTGATTACAGTCCTGTTCTTCCCCCGTTAGGAGTAATGGTTATCTCCAGGGAGGATCTGCTCAGGAACCTGCAACCTCACCATTCTAATGTCAATTTGGCTGGTGGAGAGGAACTGGGTGTGTTGGGTGGTGGAGGAGTGAGGTGGGTGATTCTGTTGAACTGGGTATCTGCTTTCCAGCTGTAGACCAGTGCCATCTACCACCTTAACATGGTGGTACTCAGTCCCAATGGCCCACCAAGTCACAAACGCTCCTGTGGTGGATTTCCTTCCGAGTGAAAGAAATATCACAATGGACCCAATCTCTGAATCCTCCCATGGGGTGCCAGTGCCCCACAGCCTGGGTGACCTCACAAATGCCCTTTGTGCCCTTTCACAGGTATACAGGGGTTTGATTTGATTTATTATTGTTACATATTGGTATACAGTGAAAAGTATTGTTTCTTGTGCACTTATACAAAGCATACTGTTCATAGAGAAGGAAACGAGAGTGCAGAATATAGTGTATTAGTCATAGCTGACCAACTCAGAACAGCTTCTTCCCTGCTGCTGTCAGTCTTTTGAATAGTCTTGCCTTATATTAAGCTGATCTTTCTTGACACCCTAGCTATGGCTGTAACACTACATTCTGCACTCTCTCCTTTCCTTCTCTTTGAACAGTATGCTTTGTTTGTGTAGCGCACAAGAAGCAATACTTTTCACTATACTAAGACATGTGACAAATCAAATAACTAGGGTGTAGAGAAAGATCAACTTAATGCAAGGCAAGTCCATTCAAAAGTCTGACAGCAACAGGGAAGAAGCTGTTCTTGAGTCGGTTGGTACGGGACCTCAGACTTTTGGCTACGTTTGCTAAAGGATGTCCCTAGAAAGGAAGTGTGCATGATTGATGTCTTCTGTAGATAATAGGCACGTGTATTTTATTAGCATTTATTGATCCCTTTAATTGCACTTTTATGTTTTAAGTTTCTGAGATTTTAACTTTAACCTAAAAGGAGCTGCTTTTTAATTTCTCCCTCAATCTGTTACTTTAGTTTTGATGGTTGCCCAAAATAAGCAGTGCTCTCTGGGGGAGAATTCAGAGTGAAGAAATTTCTCCTCAAACCTAAATCCTTTATCCTGAGTGTTGTCCTCTTCTGAATTCTGTCAAATCCTTTCATTTTCTAATGTTTGAGAGTTAGGCCCATTCCACCTGATCATTCTTCAGAAGACATCCCTCAATCCTGGCAATCTGGTCTTGTGAACCTTTTTAATGCAGCCCCTCGAAGGCGAATGTATCCTTCCTTGGGTAAGGAGATCAAAACTATGCAGAGTATTCCCAGTGTGGGCTTTCTAAAACCCGACACAAATACACTACAACTTCCTAACTCTTGTATTCCAGCCCCCTTTGCAATAAAGGCTGACACATCATTTGTCTTCCTAATTGCTCGCTGTACCTTCATGTGAACTTTTCATGTTCCTTCTTGTACAAGGACACCCAAATCCTTGAGTGCAGCATGAGTTATTTTCTCTTTTTTAAAAAAATATTCTGCCTTGCTGCTCTTCCAGGTGAATAACTTCCCATTTCTCCTCATTCTACTCCCCTCTGCCATCTTGTTGTTCATTCCACATGACTACATTTCTTTGTATCCTCCTCACAGCTTACTGCCCCATGGCTTTGTAGCATCGATAAACTCAGGAGCGGAGTATTCAGTCACTTCATCTAGTTCATTAATACAGATTGTGAACATTTGACCCCCCAGTATTAATCTGTGTAGCACTCCGTTAGTGAGAGACCACCATCAAAAAACAACCATTTATTCGTACTCTTTCTGCCCTTCAGCAATGACCTTGCCTTGTGTAACCACTCTTCATAGCACCTTATCAAATGTGTTTTGAAAATCTCAATATATTAGATCCACTGGCTTCCCCTGATGTGCTCCATGATTTGATTTATGTGTGCCCTGCAATACAGTGAAAAGTATTGTTTCTTGCTTGCTATACAAAGCATACTGTTCATAGAGAAGGGAAGGAGAGGGTACTGATTGTAGTGTTACTGGGGTGTAGAGAAAGTTCAACTTAGTGCAAGGTAGGTCCATTCAAAAGTCTGGTGGCAGCAGGGAAGAAGCTGTTCTTCAGTCCACGGTGTATCATGGTGTCCAGTTTGGAGTTGCAAGATCTGTGAAATCTATCCCATTTTTGAATTGATTTGGAATCGTAGACCTGTGCGGTACAAAGGGAGGCTATTTGGCCCATCAGGTCTGCACCGAGCCCAATCCCACGCAGGTCCTATTCCCGTAACACCACATATTTACCCTGCTAATCCCCCTGACTCTAGGGTCAATTTAGCAAACCAATCCACCTAAACTGCATGTCTTTGGACTGTGGGAGGAAATTGGAGCATCTGGAGGAAACCCATGCAGACATGGGGAGAATGTGCAAGCTCCATACAGGCAGTGACCTGAGGCTGGAATTGAACCTGGGTCCTTGGTGCTGTGAGGCAGCAGTGCTAACCACTGTGCCACCCCATTTGATTTGATTTATTATTGTCACATGTATTAACATAATGAAAAGTATCGTTTCTTTCCTGCTATACAGACAAAGCATACCGCTCAGAGAGAAGGAAAGGAGAGGGTGCAGAAGGTTGTGTTACAGTCATAGCTAGGGTGTAGAGAAAGATCAACTTAATGTGAAGTAGGTCCATTCAAAAGTCTGACAGCAGCAGGGAAGAAGCTGTTCTTGAGTCAGTTGGTACGTGACCTCAGACTTAATTCCCTACTCGGTCTAATAGCTTTGACAAAATACGATTTCCCTTTCATAAAGCCATGGTAACTCTACCTATTGTGACTTTTCTAAATGCTCCATTACTGCAGTCTTAATCAAGGATTGTAGCTTCTGATATCAGGCTAACTGGCCTGTAGTTCCCTGCTTCCCCTCCTTCTCCACCCACCACCACCCATTCCAACCACCTCTCTTGACCTGTGATACATTTGCTGCTTTCTGATTTACCCCCAGAACGGTTCCAGAATTAAGGGGCTTCTGGGAGATCACAACACCGTCCCAGTAATCACTTCTTACAAGATCCCACCATGTCCAGGGGATGTCTGCTTTTAGAGTCCCCCATAGTTCTTTCTCTGAAATTAATGACTTTAAGTTTCTCACACACTGGACTTGGTGTTCCCCACTGTGTGGATTCTGTGCCCTCTACCTGTACATACAAAATACTTGTTTAATATCTCTGCCATCTGACCTCTTACAATGAATTGGAAAGGGGTTTGATCCATTGGGATTGTGTACAGTGGGAGTGAATGGGAATAGGTTTGATCCATATGGATTGTGTCCATGGGAATGAATGGGAAGGGGTTTGATCCATTGGGATTGTATCCAATGGGAGTGAATGGGAAGGGTTTGACCCCATTTATTCTCATTGTGCACCATCCCAGTGGATCAAACCCCTTCCCATTCACTCCCATTGCACACAATCCCAATGGAAGGGGTTTGATCCATTGGGATTGTGCACAATGGGAGTGAATGGAAAGGGGTTTGATCCATTGGGATTGTGCACAATGGGAGTGAATGGAAAGGGGTTTGATCCATTGGGATGTTACACAAGGGGTGGGCAGATACATCATTGGGAGATGTGATGTAATAAATTTTGGAAGCAATAATGGAGAAAGGAAGTGCTGTAATGAGGAAAGATTGTCTAGGGAGTTGGGAAGTAAAGATTTGTTGATACTTGGGCCATTGAAGATGGAACAAATCGATTAAGCTCAAAAGGACAGTGTTTTGGTTGTACTTGCACCAGAGAGACTTCAATGGTTCGAGAAGGTGGCTCAGCCCCCCTTCTTGGGCAATAAGTGCTGGACAAGCCAGTGATATCCAAGTCAGATGAAGGAATAAAAAGAGCGATGCAATGGGCTGAATGGCCTGTTCCTGCATTCCTTAACATGTGTCAAAAATCTATCAATGGCATTTGGGACTGTTTACAATTCTACACAAGGAAGATGTAAAACCAATGAAGTAGTGTCGTAAACATGAGGCTGTATTAGAAGTTAGAATTAAAGTTGCAATTGACAGTGAACCAGAGCAAGAATTGATCTGATAGATTATGATAAGATGGTGAAACTGGGCTGGCATGGTGGCTAGCACCACTGTCTCTCAACACCAGGGACCTGGGTTCCATTCCAGCCTTGGGTGACTGTGGCATTCATTCTCCCCGTGTCTGCAGGGTTTGCTCTGGTTTCCTCCCACACTCCAAAGCTGTGCAGGTTAGATGGATTGGCCATGGTAAATTGTCCCTTAGTGTCCAAAGTTGTGTAGAATAGATGGATTATCCTACACATATTTGGGTAAATGTGTGGAGCTATGGGGATAGGGCAGGGGAGAGGGCCTGGGTAAGATACCCTGTCAGAGAGTCAGTGCAGGCTTGATGGACCGAATGGCCACCTTCTGCACTGTAGGGACTCTGACTGTATTATTTTCCTCCTGCACCCCTCCAGACAACAAAAGGAGGTTTAAAAGGAGCAGAAAAGATTTGCATTTTTATCAGAGGTTTTGACAGATGAGACTGAAAAGAATCTTAACCTCCTGTAAGAAAGCTCAATTGTTAAGGGATGATGTGATTGAACTGTTCAAGGCTTTGTAGGGTTATGGTAAAGTAAATGAAGATTGTTCTAATTGCTGTGTCAGTGATAAGCCATAAGGTTTGTGACCACAATTAAAAAGGTTAAAAAAATTCTTTATGCAAATTGTATGGTTAGAATATTGAAGTTACAAAGAGGAATAGGTGTAGGGTATATCCGGTATGTCAGTTACAATATTAAGATTTGATTTATTATTGTCACGTATACAGTGAAAGCCATGATGTGGAGTTACCAGCATTGAACTGGGGTAGGCACAGTAAGTAGAATCATAACCCCAGGTTAAAGTCTAACAGGTTTATTTGGTAGCATGAGCTTTTGGAGCTCTTCATCAGGTGAAGGGTCAGTGCTCCAAAACATTGAAAGACTACTTACTATACAGTGAAAAATATTGTTCCTTGTGCTATACAGACAAAGCATACCATTCATAGAGAAGGAGAGTGCAGAATGTAGTGTTACAGTCATAGCTACAGTGTAGAGGAAGATCAACTTAGTGCGAGGCAGGTCCATTCAAAAGTCTGACAGCAGCAGGGAAGAAGCTGTTCGAGTCAGTTGGTATGTGACCTCAGACTTTTGTATCTTTTCCGGATGGAAAGAGGTGGAAGAGAATGTCCAGGATACTGGCTACTTTTTCCGAGGCAGCAGGAAGTGTAGACAGAGTCAATGGATGGGAGGCTGATTTGTGTGATGGACTGGGCTTCATTCACGATCTTTTGTAGTTCCTTACGGTCTTGGGCAGAGCAGAAGCCCATACCAAGCTGTGATACAACCAGAAAGAATACTTTCTATGGTGCATCTGTAAAAGTTGAGTTGTGAGGTATGAGATATTCATAAAATTCTTTCCATTGGGTTTTTTCTTGGTTAATTTATCCCACTCCCTCTTGTGGGTTTCTATTCTGTAGGCACTGGTATCTCATCCTCCAAGTGACCATTCTTCCTACACAACAAGCAGAAAATGCTTAAATTTCAGCAGGTCTGACAGCATCTGTGGAAATTGGCTCTGTTCTCTCTCTCTCCAGAGACTGTCAGACTCGCTGAGATTTTCCAGCATTTTCTGGCCTTTGTTTCAGATTCCAGCACCTGCAGTAATTTTTCTTTTACCTTGGCTGTTCCTCATGTCTGTTGACTGGACAGTTAATGTCAGACTATCCTACTACAGTAGGCGTCACAATTGTGTCTCATTCTCCATTTTCATAGCCACTCGTTCTCATTGGAAAGTGATAATTGGCCAGCAGCAGAACTCTGCCTCTCTCCAATCCAGTTGTACAGAGACTAATTCTCACATCCAGTTGTCACGAGGTTTTTGATCTGCCAACGTAAGTAAAAAAAAAAAAGCCTGATTTGAATCTGCAGCCTCCTGCTCTGTGGGTTTAAACCACTTGGGTCATTTGAGGGACTTTCCTTGTACATAAACGCTCTACCAAGCTGTGATATTGACTCAAGCATTGCAATGGAAAACTCAGCCAGTGTATTCACTTCCTAGAGCCTGCCTGCTTGTCAGACTGTGATCTAGTGCTCTCTGGTGGCGTTTCATGTAAATGACAGCCATGATGCTGTTTGTAGGAAGCCAGCCAGACATCAGTTGTACAGAGTAATATTTTGTCATTAATATAAAATAAATCTCAGTCACAGTTTGCAGTTCAAGTAAACTCTGCAGCTTTTAATAAAACCTTTGCTCAAAGGGTATGGAAATTTGGAAGTTAAGCATACTTGGAGGCAGATTAAAATTCCCTCTAGGCTGCCTGGGGTCAAGGAAAATGCCCCCTAATAGATCATTTCCTAATCTGTAAATTATCAATTAAAGACCAAATGGCTATCCTGCGTCCATTGAAAATTACATTCTTGGTGTTGCCAATGACTTGATATGAGCTACAGGTTTGCTGATAACACCAGCATTGTGGGTTGTATCTCAGACAATGATGAGACAGAGTGCAGGAATGAGATAGAGAAGCTGGTGAACTGGTGCGCTGAGGGAGAGATTATTGTCAATGTCAACAAAATAAAGGAGATAATCATCGACTGCAGGAAGCCTAGTGGAGAACGTACCCCCCGTCTACAGCAATGGAAATGAAGTGGAAATGGTTGAGAGCTTCAATTTTTTAGGTGTCCAGATCACCAATAACCTGTCCTAGTTGAGAAAACCCATCAATGCCTCTACTCTCTCAGAAGGCAAAGAAAATTTGGCATATCCGCTATGACTCTCACCAACTTCTACAGATGACCATAGAAAGCATTCTTTCTGGTTGTATCACAGCTTGGTATGGCTCCTACTCTGACCAAGAACACAAGAAACTACAAAGGTCATGAATGTAGCCCAATCCATCACGCAAATCAGCTTCCCAACCACTGATTCTGTCTACACTTCCCACTGCCTTGGAAAAGCAGCCAGAATAATTAAGGACCCCACGCACCCTGGACATTCTTCCACCTTCTTCCATTGGGGAAAAAGACACGAAAGTCTGAGGTCACGTACCAACTGAATCAAGAACAGCTTCTTCCCTCTAGCTGTCAGACTTTTGAACAGACCTACCTCGCATTGAGTTGATCTTTCTCTACACCCTAGCTATGACTGTAACACTACATTCTGCACTCTCTCCTTTCCTTCTCTATGAATGGTATGCTTTGTGTAGTGCACAGGAAACAATACTTTTCATCTTTAAGATGCTCTGTAAAACCTCCCTCTTTGAGCAAGGTTTTGGCCAACCATCTTAATATCTCCTTATGTGACTCAATATCCAATTCTGTTTGATAATTGCCCCTGTGAAGCAACTTGGGCTGCTACAAGTTGTTGTTGTTGTGTTTCTGTGGGACTCAGAACCACAATGACAAAGCCCTGTATCTGATCAGGTGGCTAGGTTCCATCTGAGGTCTCCTGAAGTGAACGCCAACACCTGTTTACTCATCCAGTCTTCCAATTCCTTTTCTTTCCTCCCCTCTCCACAGCCCTGTGCTAAGGTTTGCTTCCATTACAGCTCCTCTCCTGCTGCCTTGCCTTGCTGCCCCAAACCTCTCAGGGATGTCGTACCAGTAACCACCACATCTAGAAACTACAAAAGGTCATGAATGAAGCCCAATGAAATGAAACAATACTTTTTTCATTCTACACTAATACATGTGACAATAATAAGTCAAATCAAAATCTCAGCCTGCTACTTGTTCTTGTTCCAACTCATGAGCTCACAACTAAAATCGCAGCATCATACAACCAGAGGAGGCCACTTGGCCCATTGTGTTTTAGGAACACAAACTAGAAGCAGGAGTAGGCCATTCAGCCCTTCAAGCATGCTCTACCATTCATTTTGATCATGGCTAATCATCAAATTCAATATCCTGATTCCTTTTTCCCCCCCCCCCTATATCCCTTGATCCCTTTAGCCCCAAGAGCTATATCTAATTCCTTCTTGGATTCAGACGTTTTGGCCTCAACTACTTTGTGATAGTGAATTCCACGCATTCACCACTCTCTGGGTGAAGAAATCTCTCCTCGCCTCAGTGCTAAAAGGTTTACCCCTTATCCTTAAACTATGACCCCTAGTTCTGGACTCCCCTATCAATGGGAACATTCTTTCTGAATCTACTCTATCTAATCCTGTTAGAATTTTATAAGTTTCTATGAGATCCCCTCTCACTCTTCTAAACTCCAGTGAATATAATCCTAACCAACTTAGTTTCTCCTCAGATGACAGACCTGCCATCCCATTGGGAAAAAATGCTGGAAAATCTCAGCAGGTCTGGCAGCATTTGTAGGGAAAGAGAAGAGCTGATGCTTTGAGTCCAGGTGACCCTTTGTCAAAGCTAAAAGGCATAGAAAGTGGGAGATATTTATTCTGCAGGGGGAGGGAATGAAAGATGAGTCATAGCCACAAAAACAAGGGGAAAGGCTGCTAACGGCAGCCCATAGAAAGAACAGAAGGTATGAATGGTCAAACAGCAGAACTGGTGCGGCAACAATAATCTCTCCCTCAATGTCAACAAAAACGAAAGAGATTGTCATTGACTTCAGGAAGCATAAAGGAAAACATGCCCTTGTCTACATCAACGAGGACAAAGTAGAAAGGGTCAGGAGCTTAACGTTTGTAGGTGTCCAGATCACCAACAATGTGTCCTGGTCCCCTTATGCTGACACTATAGTTAAGAAAGACCACAAATGCCTTTACTTTCTCAGAAGACTAAGGAAATTTGGCATGTCAGCTACGACTCACCAACTTTTACAGATGCCCCATAGAAAGCATTCTTTCTGGTTGTATCACAGCTTGGTATGGGCTTCTGCTCTGCCTAAGATTGCAAGGAACTACAAACAGTCAGGAATATAGCCCAATCCATCACGCAAACCAGCCTCCCATCCATTGATTCTGTCTACACTTCCCGCTGCCTCAGCAAAGCAGCCAACATAATCAAGGACCCCACACACCCCTGACATTCTCTCTTCCTCCTTCTTCCTTTGGGGAAAAAGATACAAAAGTCTGAGGTCATGTACCAACTGACTCAAGAACAGCGTCTTCCCTGCTGCTGTCAGACTTTTGAATGGACTTACCTCGCATTAAGTTGATCTTTCTCTACACCCTAGCTATGACTGTAATACTGCATTCTGCACTCTCTCCTTTTCTTCTCTATGAATGGTCTGTATAGCGCACAAGAAACAATACTTCTCACTGTCAGGTTAATACATGTAACAATAATAAATCAAACCAAATCATTCTGGCATTCTTCAAATAGAAAGAAGTCATCCCCAGTGAGTTTGGAGAAACCGCAATCCTTTTAATTTTTTTTATTATATGCAATAACATCACAGGAGTAGGTTCCATCGAGGGGTTTAAATGTCATTGATAAACATTCCAGGCGTTGTCCTCTGTATATTCCTGGACTGACACACACACAAACACACTGTAAAGGGCTGAGATTATCCACATCCTTTAAATACTGCATTGCCTAATACTTTGTCTAATGAGATTTATACTTACTGTTTAAATAGGAATGGCAGGCTGAGAATAAATCCAACCAAATCAAGTAATGGAAAACTTCAGTTACTGGCGATCATTCCCTTATTTAAAAGCTGACACTTAAAATCGCAGAAACCAGGGTGCTAAGGAAGGTGGGGAGCAGCGGGGTGGGAAGTGAGAATGGCTGGGGGGGGGGGGGGGGGGGGTGGGGGGTGGTTTGATAACTTGTTACTTCACAGAACTGCCCCATTTTACATTTAAGAACATCTCTACCTTAATAGAGTGAATTATTTTATTAAAAGCGCCAATTTCCCCTCAATTTCAGGGCTGTTGGGTTGGGGAGGGGGAAAGGAAAACATCCCCTGACCAAGGCAGTAGTTTTCCTTTCAAATTAAACACAGTTTGCTGGATTTAATCTGCACAGAATTTTTGCTCCCACCCCATAGATCGAAGGCACGTTCTCAAGCTGTTAAATCTATTTTATTGAAACATTTGTGTATTCTCTTTCCCCCCTCATTCCTGCGGCGGGGATATTCCAATGGCATGGGGTGAGATCTTCCCAGATTACTTTACAATCAGATGGAGAACGTTATGAATTGGTTTTTTTTAAATAACCTTAAACTGAGATGGGCGGTTTTGGAGGAGCTGTTTAAACTGTGTGGGCAATTCTGAACTTTCTGATACTAGCTCAATGTTGGGGGGGGAGTGGGGGTGATGTGGGGCAGGAGGAGGGAGATAGACATAGAAAAGCAAGGTGAAGTTTTCACTTTATCGTGCTGTCAGGACTGGGAGTGGCAGCAACAGCAGAGGAAGCTTTGTGGCGCGTCACCGAACAAGCACTGCTCGAACGCAGCAGGAGCCGAAAAGCACGTATCAGGTCAGATATTGTCACCACGCCGGAGATGCAGATCGTAGATTGTGCTACAGAGAGTGAGGAGAAGGGGCCAACCAGTAAACTCTGGCAGCAAACAGCCAATCTGCTCGATGTCTGTTTGCCCCTGTGAAGTGCGATTTCCCCCGTTAAAATCCACACCAATTCACTCGAGAGAGAGAGATATGTCCGCACTTAAAACAAAACCAAAAGGAAATTTCTATTAAAGGAAAACAAGAGTCATGGTTTGTTTTTTTTTTGGTGGAAGTTTGTTTCGTTGCAGCTGTTTGGAGAGAGGGGGATCCCAGGCTGCTGGCGTTTCGGGTGCCCGTTTTCCTCTGGCTCAGGAACCCACTGGGTTGATGGTGAGCAAGCTGCCAAATTTGAAGTGCTGGATGACTGGGAATTTTTCGAGGCACTGGAAAGGAAAATAAGACACGTTAGGAGGAGGGGAAATCAGGGAAAACTCTGCTGCAGAAACCAGACGGGTGAACTGAGCTGCTGCCCAGCTTCCTCCAGCCTGCCAACCCTCCCAAAACACTGCATTCCTCCAGCTTTGATCTCTTATGCCTTTCCAATCCTTTCATCCCTTTACTAATGATCGTATCTACAGCTGCCTGGGGTGGCACAGTGGTTAGCATTGCTGCCTCACAGCACCAGGGTCCCAGGTTCAATTCCTGGCTTGGGTCACTGCCGTCTAGAGTCTGCATGTTCTCCCTGTGTCTGCGTGGGTTTCCTCTGGGTGCTCCGGTCTCCTCCCACAGTCTGAAAGATGTGCTGGTTAGGTGCATTGGCTGTGCTAAATTCGCCCTCAGTGTACCCGAACAGGCGCCGGAGCATGGCACCAGGGGATTTTCATAGTGACTTCATTGCAGTGTTAATGTATGCCTTATTCGTGACATTAATAAATAAACTTTTACTTTAACCTAAAGCTCTAGCATTCCCTCCTTAAATCTCTCCAACACTCTCCTCCTTTATAATGCACCTTCAAGCCAATCTCTTTGATCAAGCTTGTTCTCTCTCTCCTGCTGTGGCTTGGTGCCAAGTTTTGTTGATAATCCAGTGCAGTACTTTATTATGTTAAAGGTGTTATATAAATGCAAATTATTGTTCAGCTGTCTATCCTCCATCTCTGCTGCCCTTTGTCTCATTGACAATACTATGGTTACTCCCTCTCTGATCTTGTCTTGTCCCCTGATCCACTCTCCTTCCTCTTCGCGTTATAATTAAGTCTGCACAATCTCCATCCTGGTTCATTCTTCCCTGCGCCCATTATTCTTCCTACAGACATACAGCCTTTTAAAAGTAACCTTACCACTATAGTCCTTGATACAATCGCAACTCCTACAACATACTTCAATATTTCATAGAATTCCCTAATGAAGAAAGGGGCCATTCAGCCCATTGAGTCTACATCCAGATCCTATTGCCATAACTGCACATATTTACCCCGCTAATCCCTCTAACCTACACATTCTGGGATGTTAAGAGGCAATTTAGCATGGCCAATTAACCTAACCAACATATAGGGAGGAAACCCATGCAGACACAGGGAGAATGTGCAAATTAAGATCACCTCTGGATTATTTGGCCAGTGACATTACCACTGTACCACTATCTCCCCCCCATTGTTGCCTGTGGGATCTTGCTGTTCTGATATTGGTTGCCAAGTTTCCTACATTGTTAAGCTTCCTGAAGTGTGATGACTTGTAAACTGCTGTGAGGCACGATGGCACATTGGTTATCACTACTGCCTCACAGCAGCAGAGACCTGGGTTCGATTCCCGGCTTGGGTCATTGTCTATGTGGAGTCTGCACATTCTCCCTGTGTCTGCGTGGGTTCCCTCCGGGTGTTCTGGTTTCCTCCCATAGTCTGAAAGACGCGCTGGTTAGGGTGCATTGGCCATGCTAAATTGTCCCTCAGTGTAACCAAGCAGGTGTCGGGAGTGTGGTGCAGTAACTTCATTGCAGTGCTAATGTAAGCCTACATGTGATACTAATAAACAAACTTTAAAACTCTTTTTTTGAAAGAGATTTGGGAAGATCCTGCAGACACGAAAGGTGCTATAGAAATGCAGAGGCTTCTTCTATGCCTCTCTTTCTGACATAGGATAAGATATAGGAGCAGAATTAGGCCATTCGGCCCATTGAGTCTGTTCTGTCATTCGATCATGGCTGATATGCTCCTCATCCCCATTTTCCTGCCTTCTCCCCATAACCCTTCAACCCATTCCCAATTAAAAATCTGTCTAACTCCTCCTTAAATTTACTCACTGTCCCAGCACCCAACGCACTTTGGGGGGAGTGAATCCCACAGGTTCACAACCCTTTGGGAGAAGTAGTTTCTCCTCAACTCTGTTTTAAATTTGCTGCCCCTTATCCTCAGACTGTGACCTCTCGTCCTAGAATGTCCCACAAGAGGAAGCATCCGCTCCACGTCTACTTTATCCGTACCTTTTATCATCTTGTAAACCTCAATTTGATCTCCCCTTATTCTTCTCAATTCCAGAGAGTATCGGCCTAAACTGTTCAATCTCTCTTCATACGACAAACCCCTCATCTCTGGGATCAATCCAGTGAACCTCCTCTGAACCGCCTCAATGCCACCCCATCTTTCCTCAAATAAGGAGACCAAAACTGCACAATACTCCGGGTGCGGCCTCACCAACGCCTTGTATAGTTCCAACAACTTGTGCAGGAAATGAAGCCTTCATTCCAGCAAAAACATCCATAATCAAAGGGGACACAGATTGAGGTTGTTGGCAATAGAACCGGAAGAGGAATCGAGGGGAAAAATAGATTACACAAAACTATGACTTTTTAAAAATTATTCTTTCATGGACTGTGGCCAGCACTGATGTAACCATTCCCTAAGCTGCCCTTGAACTGTGTAGCGAGTTACATCATTTCAGAGGGTAGTTGAGAGTCAACCGCATTGCTGTGGCTCTGGAGTCACATGTAGGCCAGGCCGGGTAAGGACAGCAGATTTCCTTCCCTAAAGAACACTGAAGTTTAAATTTTGTTTATTAGTGGCACAAGTCGGCTTACATTAACACTGCGATGAAGTTACTGTGAAAGTCCCCTAGTTGCCGCTTCGGGTACACTGAGGGAGAATTTAGCACGGCCAATGTACCCAACCAGCACATCTTTCGGACTGTGGGAGGAAACCAGAGCACCAGGAAGAAACCAATGCAGACATGGGGAGAACATACAAAGTCCACACAGTCAGTGACCCAAGGCCAGGAATCGAACCCGGGTCCCTGGCGCTGTGAGGCAGCAGTGCTAGCCATTGCGCCAAATGCGGCCCCCATTAATGAATCAGATTTCTTTTTATAACAGTCGATGATAGTTTCATGGTCACTGTTACTGAGACTAGCTTTATACTCCAGACTTATCAACTGAATGTATCTTCCCCTCAGCTGCTGTGGTGGGATTTCAACCTGTCCCTCCTTCTCCCCCCAGAACATTAAGATCACCTCTGGATTACTTGGCCAGTGACATTACCATTGTGCCACTATCTCCCCCGATTGTTGCCCGTGGGATCTTGCTGTTCAGATATTGGCTGCCAAGTTTCCTACATTGTTAAGCTTTCTGAAGTGTGATGACTTGTAAAGTGCTGTGAGGCACCGCGATGGCACAGTGGTTATCACTATTGCCTCACAGCAGCAGAGACCTGGGTTCGATTCCCGGCTTGGGTCATTGTCTGTGTGGAGTCTGCACATTCTCCTGGTGTCTGCGTGGGTTCCCTCCGGGTGTTCTGGTTTCCTCCCACAGTCTGAAAGATGCGCTGGTTAGGGTGCATTGGCCAGGCTAAATTCTCCCTCAGCGTAACCGAGCAGGTGTTGGGAGTGTGGTGCAGTAACTTCATTGCAGTGCTAATGTAAGCCTACATGTGATACTAATAAATAAACTTTAAAACTCTTTTTTTGAAAGAGATTTGCGAAGGTCCTGCAGACACAAAAGGTGCTATAGAAATGCAGGGGCTTCTTCTATGCCTCTCTTTCTGACACGCTGAATATGAAGCTGAACATTGGACAGTGGAACAAAAAAACTATTTAACTTTCAACTCTTTTCACAGAAACACTTTCGAGAGGTCAGTGATGTAACCAAAGAGAGGGAGGGTGGGAATCAGAGAGAGAGAGAGACAGAGAGAGTCGGAATGTCGGGAATGTGATGGGGATCTGTCAGAGGTCCTGGCAGCTCAGTGGCTAATTAAACCCCAAGGCGCAGCGCACACAGTCATGGCAGGAGCTGAGAGACAAGAATCAGCGTACAGTCTTTTCAACTGACGTCACCCAGTGCTGCGAGCACACAGAGAGACCCGAAGAAACAGGAAGGACGAGCAGAGTTCAATGGAACGCACTGCAGAAAAAAAACCCCATCTCATTTAACAAGGGATGTGGCAGCACAAATCACTGGACAAGTAATCCAGAGGCCTGAACGAATGACCCAGAGACAAGAGTTCAAATCTCACTACAGCAGTTCTGAAACCAACATTCAATGAATTAAATAAACCTGGAATAAAAAGATAACCTTAATAATAACGACCATGTAACTACTGGATTATTATAAAGTTCCAAATGGTTCATGTGTATCCATTAACTCTGCCACCCTTACCCAGTTTGGCCAACATGTGACTTCAGATGCTCAGTAAATGTAGTTGACTCTTAACTGCACTAATGGTGCAGCAAGCAACTCAGATATATTCAGGAAGGTGACACCACCACCTTCACAAGATTAGCGGTGAGCAAAAAAATGCTGGTCTTACCAATGTTCAAATTCTGGGAATGAATTATAAAATTATTTTTTGTATATTATGAACACATTGACAATATTAAACACTCCCAGGACAAGTACAGCACGGGGTTAGATACAGAGTAAAGCTCCCTCTACACTGTCCCCCCATCAAACACTCCCAGGACAGGTACAGCATGGGGTTAGATACAGAGTAAAGCTCCCTCTACACTGCCCCCATCAAACACTCCCAGGACAGGTACAGCACGGGGTTAGATACAGAGTAAAGCTCCCTCTACACTATCCCCATCAAACACTCCCAGGACAGGTACAGCATGGGATTAGATACAGAGTAAAGCTCCCTCTACACTATCCCCATCAAACACTCCCAGGACAGGTCCAGCATGGGATTAGATACAGAGTAAAGCTCCCTCTACACTGTTCCCATAATGTTCCATTCCTTCTTCCTTGTGTTTATCTAACTTCCCCTCAATCTATAAGAAATTCAGCTGTGCCACTCTTGTGTTGCAATGAGTTGCACATTCTCACCAACCTTTGGGTAAAGAATGTTTTTGCTGAGTTAAATTAATTGGTGACACAAGTGGAAACATCTGGAATTAAGAATCTGCTGGTGACCATGAAACCAGTATCGATTGTTGGAAAAACACCCACCTGGTTCACTAATGCTCTTCAGGAAAGGAAATCTGCCGTCCCTACCTGGTCTGGCCTACATGTGACTCCAGAGCCACAGCAATGTGGTTGTCTCTCACCTGCTCTCCAAGGGCAACTAGAGATGGGCAATAAATACTGGCCCAGCCCATATCTCACAAATGAACAAAAAAAAATAGAGTAAAGCTCCCTCTACACTGTCCCCATCAAACACTCCCAGGATAGTTACAGCTTGGCAACAGAAAAAGGGAGACTGGTAGAGAAGTTTTCTTCAAAAGTAATGTCATGGTGACCCGGATGCAACCTACACTGAATCAGCGAAGTGATGGTCAAAGGCTATATGTGGCCACTGGACAGGATAATTAAGTAATTCATGCAACCCCAAATCAAGTTAAATCTCCTGTCAGAACTTATTTCAATGAATCATGGTACCATGAATTCAAAATCACAATGCATTTTGTTAGAATAATTAGGGAGAGAATGAGTCCAAAGGTTGGTAAAGGGGCCACACACTGGCACAGTGGATAGCACTGCTGCCTCACAGCACCAGGGACCCGGATTCCATTCCTGGCTTGGGTCACTGTCTGTGTGGAGTCTGCATGTTCTCCCCGTGTCTGTGTGGGTTTTCTCCGAGTGTTTTGGTTTCCTCCCACCTTCTGAAAGACGTGCTGGTTAGGGACATTGACCTGAACAGGCACTGGAGTGTGGCGACTGGAGGAATTTCACACTAACTTCATTGCAGTGTTAATGTAAGCCCTACTTGAGACTAATAAATAAATAAGCCGGAAAGTCACCAATTGAAGGTAATGGCAAGTGAGCCAGACAGATGATGAGGGGAGTTTTATATTGGTTGTTGGGATCTGCATGCACTGTTTGAAAGAGCAATAGAAGCAGATTCAACAAGAACTTCAAAAGAGAATTGGATAAATACTGGAAAATAAGAAATTTACAGGGCTCTCAGGAAAGGAGCAGGGGATGTGGGACTAATTGGATAGATCTTTCAAAGAGATAGCATAGGCACGATGGGTCGAACAGCCTCTTGTAGTGTTGTAAGAGAGGGGATTGCATTGAAATGTATAAAATTCTGACAGAGCTGGACAGACCGGATGCAGAGGTTGTTTCCTCTGGCTGGGGGGGTGGGGGAGTCGAGAACAAGGGGTCACAGTCTCAGGACAGGGGGTAGGCCATTTAACATAAGAACATAAGAAATAGGAGCAGGAGTAGGCCATCTGGCCCTTCGAGCCTGCCCCGCCATTCAATAAGATCATGGCTGATCTGTCATGGCTCAGTTCCACATTCCCGCCCTCTCCCCATAACCCTTAATCCCCTCGCTTATCAAAAACCCATCAACCCGCGTCTTAAAAATATTTAGCGAGGTAGCCTCCACCACTTCAACGGGCAGAGAATTCCAGAGATTCACCACCCTTTGAGTGAAGAAGTTCCTCCTCAACTCCGTTCTAAACCGCCCCCCCCTTTATCTTGAGGCTGTGCCCCCTAGTCCTACTGTCCTTTGAGCGGGAAGAGTCTCTCCACCTCTATCCTATCCATCCCATTCATCATCTTATACGTCTCAATGAGATCTCCCCTCATTCTTCTAAACTCTAACGAGTACAAGCCCAGTTTATTCAGCCTCTCCTCATAGCTCAACCCCCTCAACTCCGGTATCAGCCTAGTAAACCTCCTCTGCACTCCCTCCAAGGCCAAAATATCCTTGCGTAAGTACGGCGCCCAAAACTGCACACAGTACTCCAGCTGCGGCCTCACCAATGCCCTATACAGCTGCAGCAAGACCTCCCTACTTTTATATTCAATCCCCCTCGCTATGAAGGCCAGCATCCCATTCGCCTTCCTGACCACCTGCTGCACCTGCAGGCTGGGTTTTTGCGACTCATGCACAAGGACCCCGAGGTCCCTCTGCACCGTCGCCTGCTGCAGTTTTTCGCCCCGTAAGAAATAGTCCTTCCTACCATTATTCCTACCAAAGTGGACCACCTCGCACTTGCCAACATTAAATTCCATTTGCCATTTCCTGGCCCATTCGCCCAGCCTATCTAGATCCTTCTGCAGACTCTCCACTCCCTCCGTGCAATTTGCCTTTCCACCAATCTTGGTGTCATCAGCAAATTTCGACACCATACACTCGGTTCCCTCATCCAGATCATCTATATAAATGGTAAATAGCTGAGGCCCCAGCACCGACCCCTGGGGCACTCCACTAGTCACCAACCGCCAATCCAAATAGCACCCATTAACCCCCACTCTCTGCCTCCTATTTGACAACCAATCCTCTATCCACGCTAACACCCTACCCCCAACTCCATGCCCCCTTACCTTCTGCAATAACCTCTTGTGAGGTACCTTGTCAAACGCCTTCTGAAAATCAAGAAAGACCACATCCACCGGCTCTCCTCTATCCATCACCCTAGACACATCCTCATAGAACTCCAATAAATTTTAAGACTGGGATGAGACGAAATTTCTTTGTTCAGAAGCTGATGAACCTGTGGAATTCTCAACCACAGAAAGCTGTGGAGGCCAACTTGTTGAATATATTTAACAGATTTCTAAACACTAAAGGTGTCGAGGAGTATGGGGGGAGAGGAGTATGGTGTCGAGATTAAGGATCAGCCATGATTATACTGAGTGGGAGAGCAGTTCAATGGGCTGAATAGTCTACTCCTGTTTCTATGCTTGACACCAGCCTGATTCCTGGAGCAGCTGCTATTGGGCTTCAATGTCCCTGGGCTAAGCTTTGGGAAAAGAAGCACCAATCACTCTCCAAAGCTGGGGCTGTGATGCCTCACACTGTTCAACAGCCTGTCGATGCACATTGCCCAAGCAGTCCGGCTAATGGCCACTTGAGCAAGGCACTAGACAGCCCGTGAATCCCGAACTCCAGCCAGAATCATTCCTCCCTAAAATAACACCTTACGGCAGGTACAAGAAAATACTTGCTCAGATCCGCGGCCTTCAGTCTCAGAGGGAAGCACACTGCCCACTGAGCTACCAATGTGTTAGAAGTTTATTTATTAGCATCACAAGTAGGGTTACATTAACACTGCAATAACGTTACTGTGAAAATCCCCGAATTGCCACACTCCAGCACCTGTTCGGGTACACTGAGGGAGGATTTAGAATGGCCAACGCACTTAACCAGCACATCGATTGGACTGTGGTAAGAAACCAGAGAACCTGGACGAAACCCACGCAGACACAGGGAGAATGTGCAGACCCCACACAGACAGTGACCCAAGCCGGGAATCGAACCTGTGAGGCAGCAGTGCTGACCACTGTGTCGCCCCCGAATGCAGTTGCCGACTGCACGAAATGTCAGCAGATGCATTATCGGGAAAGACTGAACAAGCTGGAACTCCTTCACTCTCTTAGAAAAAAGTGAAGACCTCGATCAACTCACTCCGCAGCTTTTAAAGATCACAAAGTGGTTTGATGGGGTAGACGATAGAGAAGATGCTTCCACTTGTGTCACCAATTAATCTAACTCAGGAAAAACATTCTTCACCCAGAGGTTGGTGAGAATGTGCACCTCACTTCAGCACCAGAGTGCCGAAGCTGAGTTTTTTATTGATCAAGGGGAAGCTGGATAAACACAAGGGAGAAAGGAACAGAGGAACAGCAGCACGGTGATTAGCGCTGCTGCCTCACAGCGCCAGGAACCCGGGTTCAATTCCCAGCTCAGGTCACTGTCTCTGCGGAGTCTGCACATTCTCCCCGTGTCTGCATGGGTTTCCTCCCACAGTCCAAAGATCATAGAATCCTATAGTGCAGAAGGAGGCCATTCGGCCCATCAAGTCTGCACCAACTACAATCCCACCCAGACCATAACCCTACAACCTCATGCATTTACCCTAGCTAGTCCCCCTGACACTAAGGGGCAATTTACCATGGCCAATCCACCTAGCCCGCACATCTTTAGACTGTGGGAGGAAACCAGAGCACCCGAAGGAAACCCACGCAGACACAGGAAAAACATGCAAACTCCACACAGACAGCGACCCAAGTTGGAAATCGAACCCGGGTCCCTGGCGCTGTGAGGCAGCAGTGCTAACCACTGTGCTGTCCCGATGTGTGGGTTAGGTAGATTGGCCATGTTAAATTGATCTAAGTGTCAGGGGAGTAGCTAGGGTAAATATGTGGGGTTATGGGGATAGGGTCTGGGTGAGATTGTGGTCGGCACAGACTCAATGGGACGAACGGCCTCTTCCTGCTCTGTAGGAATTCTATGATAGGAACGATATGAGGATGGGGTGAGATGTAGAGGGATGAGAGTGGGTTAATGTAGAGCATGACGTAGAGAGTGATCTGTTTTATGCTGTAAGTTTAACGTAACTTCATTTTTTTTCAAAAACAAAAGGTATTTCAAAACCTAATAATAAAGTCAAAGCAAGCTGCTGAAATGAAAGATTCAAATCCCTTTCAAAGCAATGATCTTACCAAGGTTTGAATGGATTTTTGAAGAGAGGGGAATGCAGTGATGCAGCAAGTAAGAGACCACACAGGCTCCGGCTTCCCGCCTAACCACCAGCCTCTGCAACAAGCTGCCTTTTGTCTCGCGTTTTGCCTCAAGAAACATTTTGGCTCTGTTTCCTCTGGTGGAGGGACTGTGCTCCAGGAAGGAGGCCTTGCCCATGGCTGGCGTCTCTAACACTTCCTCCCAGGCCAGCAGCTTAAAGAGACAGTCCACATGGAATGGGAGGTCAATCCCACCCCACTCTCAAACCTTTCTCCCCATTGGCAAATCCACAACTATTCCTAGCACCCAGCTGCCCATGTCCATTCTGTAGCAGAGAGGGCGGGACACTCTGGAGCCCCTTTCCAGTGGCAGGCATCGCCATTCTGATACTGGCTGCTCATATTTGGCCAAAATGCTGGCCAAAGTCTGAGGTCACATACCAATTGACTCAAGAACAGCTTCTTCCCTGCTGCAGTCAGACTTTTGAATGGACTTGCCTCTTAAGTTGATCCTTCTCTACACCCTAGCTATGACTGTAACACTACATTCTGCACTCTATCATTTCCTTCTCTATATACAGTATGCTTTGTCTTTATAGCGCACAAGAAAGACCCAATTGAATGAATTTTAAAGGACATTACAAATACCTCACATCTCACCAACTTTTACAGATGCCACATTGAATGGACCTACCTCACATTAAGTTGATCTTTCTCTACACCCTAGCTATGACTGTAACACTACATTCTGCATTCTCTCATTTCCTTATCTATGAACAGTATGCTTTGTCTGTACAGCACACAAGGAACAGTACTTTTCACTGTGTGCTAATATATGTGACAGTAACAAATCAAATCAAAAAGTTTCTTTCATCTGTTCAGGGAGGCACCTATTTTCCACTCTCCCTCCATACAGCACATGGGCGAATCGCAGGCGCACCTTACCTCCTCTCCCAATCTCCACCCCCATGGGTGACAGGGGTGAGGGGTGAAAGAGAAACGACAGCATCCCAATGTTATTGCCTAATTCCAGCACAGGTCAACATATGACAGAAATTCATAATTATAACCAGAGGTCAGCTATGGCTAAGGGGTAACACTCACCTGCAAGTGAAATAATCAGGGATCACGCCCCATACTAGCGCCGCGCTGCCAGAGGGTCAGCGCTGAGGGAGCGCCGCGCTGCCAGAGGGTCAGCGCTGAGGGAGCGCCGCGCTGCCAGAGGGTCAGCGCTGAGGGAGCGCCGCGCTGCCAGAGGGTCAGCGCTGAGGGAGCGCCGCGCTGCCAGAGGGTCAGCGCTGAGGGAGCGCCGCGCTGCCAGAGGGTCAGCGCTGAGGGAGCGCCGCGCTGCCAGAGGGTCAGCGCTGAGGGAGCGCCGCGCTGCCAGAGGGTCAGCGCTGAGGGAGCGCCGCGCTGCCAGAGGGTCAGCGCTGAGGGAGCGCCGCGCTGCCAGAGGGTCAGCGCTGAGGGAGCGCCGCGCTGCCAGAGGGTCAGCGCTGAGGGAGCGCCGCGCTGCCAGAGGGTCAGCGCTGAGGGAGCGCCGCGCTGCCAGAGGGTCAGCGCTGAGGGAGCGCCGCGCTGCCAGAGGGTCAGCGCTGAGGGAGCGCCGCGCTGCCAGAGGGTCAGCGCTGAGGGAGCGCCGCGCTGCCAGAGGGTCAGCGCTGAGGGAGCGCCGCGCTGCCAGAGGGTCAGCGCTGAGGGAGCGCCGCGCTGCCAGAGGGTCAGCGCTGAGGGAGCGCCGCGCTGCCAGAGGGTCAGCGCTGAGGGAGCGCCGCGCTGCCAGAGGGTCAGCGCTGAGGGAGCGCCGCGCTGCCAGAGGGTCAGCGCTGAGGGAGCGCCGCGCTGCCAGAGGGTCAGCGCTGAGGGAGCGCCACACTGCCAGACGGTCAGTGCTGTGGGAGCGCCGCACTGCCAGACGGTCAGTGCTGAGGGAGTGTCACACCATCAGAAATACCTTCCTTTGTAATCTTGGCCCCTCTCAGACAGCACCATTTTGAAGAACAGCAGGGGTGTTCTCCCTGGTATCCAGGCCAAATTCATCCCTCAACCAACATCACCCGAAACAGATTATGTGGTCATGAATGCATTGTTGTGTATGGGATCTTGCAGCGCACAAATTGTTTGCCATGTTTCCTACACAGTGATCGATCTTCCAAAACTACTTGACTGCTTTCAAAGCATTAGGGACACTCTGAGGGTGTGAAAGGTAATGTACAAATTGCTTCTTTGACCATAAATCAGGGGACGCCATAAGAACTAGCTTCACCGGAGAGAAGCAACAGTTTCACCACACTGCAGCATACATAATGCCCAAAACCAGAGTAACAACGGCACCAAGATACACCCACAGATACATTCTTCATGGCATGCCTCTCCCAGCATCCCCTCCTCCACACAACTTTTCTAACCCCCACTCTCTTTGTAGGAACTACAACAGCCAATTTGAGCACAGAAAGCTCCCACAAACAGCAGTGTGACATCAAGCAGGTTACCTGCTCTTCAGCAATGCTGGGTGTGGAATAAATATTTTATCTCAGAGCACCCTGGAGAATTCCACAGCGCTTCTTTGAAATGGTGCCTTGGGATCTGTAACATTCAGCTAAAGGGACCTCAATTTAATATCTCATCTGAAAGCCAGCATTCTGACAGTGCGGCACGCCCTCAGTACTGACCCTCTGACAGTGTGGTTCTCCCTCAGTACTGACCCTCTGACAGTGCGGCACTCCCTCAGTACTGACCCTCTGACAGTGTGGTTCTCCCTCAGCACTGACACTGTGAGTGTTAACCCAGGTCTCTGGAGAGGGGTGTGAATTTTTCTGATTCGGCGGGTTGAGAGCTATCCAGTAAATCAAGCTGAAAGTGTTGTACCGTCTGCACATGTCACTACACTGGCAGAGAGGCCATTGTCTTTCAGCAGTGTACAGTTCAATGGATGCTGGCATCCCCTGTGGCATCACAACACAGTGGCCATTCTCATAAGTGAACCTGGACAGTCAGTCTATTCAACTGGAGGGAGTGTCACTGCTGAGCACAAACCAGTAAATGCAGCCTTGCTTTCCAGCAGGAATCTCTGCTTTGGCAAGGATTCATACCCCTGGGGTGGCACAGTGGGTTAGCACTATGCCTCACAGCATCGTGGGCTCGGGTTCAATTCTGACTTTGGGTGACTGTGTATGGAGTTTGTACATTCCCCCCATATCTGCATGGATTTCCTCCAGGTGCTCTGGTTTCCTCCCAGAGTCCAAAGGTGTGCAGATTAGATGGATTAGCCATGTTGGGGGGGATTAGCAGGGTACACACTTGGGGTTACGGGGATAAGGCCTGGGTGGGATAGCTGTCAGTGCAGGCACAATGGGCCGAATGGCCTTCTTTTGCACTGCAGGGATTCTATGATTAGCATCTACTGAAGCTGAGTTTCCTGCTTTTATTAACATTGCTCAGATGAGGATGTCGTAGCTCACTTCTGCTGCAAGCTTTAGTTAGAGATCAGACATTACGCTTGCCATCGTGCCTCTGTTTAAGTTTATTTATTACTGTCACGAGCAGGCTTACATTAACACAGCAATGAAGTTACTGTGAAAATCCGCTAGACGCCACACTCCGGCATCTGTTCGGGTACACTGAGGGAGAATTCAGCACGGCCAATCCACCTAACCAGCACAGCTTTCAGACTATGGGAGGAAACCCACACAGACATGGAGAGAATGTGCAGACCCCACACAGTTACCCAAGATTGGAATTGAACCTGAGACTTTAGTGCTGTGAAGTAGCAGCACGGGGCCTCCCCTATTCAGTACGAATCTGAAGGGTCTGGTTTGGGGAAACAACATTTTGAGTAGCACTCACCTCAGCCTTATACATTCGGATCAGTCCCTGATTAACTTTGGACCATGCAGGGACAGCACTAATGTTCCACAGCTGGTTGGAGTGTTCCGCAAATGGGCCGGTCTTCATCTGCAGAAACAAACACAGTAGTTTACGGCTTCATTCACCTCTGCACAGAAACAGGTAATACAGAATTACACAAAAATACAGCAAAGAAACAGGCCAATTGGCCCATACTATTAGTCCACTCAAATTTCCTCCCTTCCTCTGTCTCACGCCATCGGCAGAATCTTCCATTTCACTCTCCCTCACTGCTTTATTCAGCCTTGCTTTAAACAAACCTTGCTTCGTCACAGCTATTTCCTGTGACAGTGAGTTTTGAAATTGTGTTTTTGATCCCAAAATCTAAATCATTAGAAAAGAATTGTGAACAAGGGTGAGCCAATCATTGGTTGTCATGGAGTGGGGGCAGTCTTCCACAGGGTATTTCAGGAAAGGCCAAGGTTCTTTTCTCTATAAATGAGATGGGCTGAGGTGTGGTCTGATAGAGGTTTTTAAAATGATGAAAGGTACAATGGCTAAACACAATATTTCATTTGCTAAAGAGATCAGAACTAGGGACAATTTTTATGCAACAGTCCTTAAAAATTCTCAGCGTGAATTCAGGAGAAACTTCAGCAGATATGATAGTGACTTTTAAGGGACATTTGGACAAATATATGAACAGGATGGGAATAGAGGGATATGGTCCTCGGAAGGGTAGAGGGTTTTAGTTCAGTCGGACAGCATGGTCGGTGCAGGCTAGGAGGGCCAGAGGGCCTGTTTCTGTGCTGTAATTTTCTCTGCTCTTTACCCAGAGTGTGGTGAGAATCTGGAACTCTCTCTCCAAGGGAGTGATTGAGGTAAACAGTATCGACACGTTTAAGGGGACACTGGATAAACATGAGGGAGAAAGGAATAGAAGGATCAGGTGATAGGGTGAGAGGAAGAGGGATAGGAGCAGGTTGATGTGAAGCATAAACACACCTGCGTGGATCAGATGGGCTGAACAGCCCATTTCTCTGATATAAATTCTATACTTAAACCTAAATCTTGCAGTTGTCCAACACATCTCTCTGAAACCTTATCATTGAGGCTGTCACTAACCAGAGGCTGATTCTAGTGTATAGGGCAGAGGTGAGTGTAACTCACGGCAGGGTTACCTACACACTGCACCTTCTCCATCCTTCCAACAATGGGTGCCCCTAAACTGTGTACAAACCTCCAAACTGTGGCCTAATTAACACCTTGTACAAGTACAGTGTTACTTCCGTGCTTTTGTGGTCTATCTCTGGAGGTACAAAGGGATTCTGTTTGTCTTTTTCATGGTCTTATCAGCTGACAAAGAAATGGGTCCCACCACCTTCAACATACATCACCACCATTCCCAGACGCAAACATCTGCCAATGCTGTAAAGGGTGAAGAGACCGGAGCTTGATCTTTGTTCTATCTCAATATTTATACATTCCAGTCAATGAAGAGATGGGGAGGAGCAGCTCAAACACAGACAGGCTGCTTATATACTGCTCATTAAAAGTTTTTAAAGTTTATTAGTCACAAGTAAGGCTTACATTAGCAGTGCAATGAAGTTACTGTGAAATTCCCCTGGTTGCCACAGTCCGGCACCTGTTCGGGTCAAAGCCCCTAAACAGCATGTCTTTCAGGAGATGGGGAGGAAACCCATGGCAAGAATGTGCAAACTCCCCATACATGGGGATCAAACCCAGGACCCTGGTGCTGTGAAGCAGCAGTGCGAACCACTTTGCCACTGTGCCACTATTATCACAGTCAGATTGAAGCAAGCAAAATTAAAGAGTGCACATTCTCAGTCTCATTTTCATAGAATTCTTACAGTGCAGAAGGAGGCCACTCAGCCCATCGAGTCTGCACGACCACAATCCCATCCAGGCCCTATCCCTATGGCTGCATGCATTTACCCCAGCTAGTACCCCTGACACTAAGGGTTAACTTAGCATGGCCAATCCACCTAACTTGCACATCTTTGGACAATGGGAGGAAACCGGAGCGCCCGTAGGAAACCCACGCAGAAACAGAGAGAATATTCAAACTCCACACCAACACTGAACTGAGGCCGGACTGGAATCTAGGTCCTTGGTGCTGTGAGGCAGCATTACTAATCACTGTGCCACCATGCCAAATCTTTCCATTATCACATCACTCCCTACTTCTTAATCTCCTCCATAGAACCATAGAATATTACAGCAGGCCTTTTGGCCCTCCTTGGCTATGCCGAACCATTTTTCTGCCTAGTCCCACTGACCTGCACCTACAGAACCATCTCCACAAGCCTCTGAGATCTCCGAGCTGCTCCAATGTTCCTGAGTATCCCTGATTTCCATCGCTCCTCAATCACTGGCAGCCTCAATGATGGGGTTTTAGAGAGAGAGGTGTTGGACAATGGCAAGATTTAGGTTTAGGTACAGAATTTATATCTGAGAAATGGACTACCCAGTCCATCTGGTCCATGCGGGTGTTTATACTTCACATCAACTGTTCCTATCCCTTGTCCTCTCATCCTATCAGCAGATCTCTATATTCCTTCTCCCTCATGTGTATCCAGCTTCCCTTTAAATGCATTGATACCACTCACCTCAACCAATCCGTGGGCCAGCTAGCCTTTCCTGACCAGGCTCAATGGCCTCATTCTGCACTTAACGTGTTAAAGGCAGCACCTCCAACAGTAAAGGAGCTGCCTGGATCTTAGGCTCTGGAATTCACTCCCTAAACCTCTACATCCTCTCCTCTCTTTTTATGACAAGTTTTTAGTCACTTGTCCAATGATCACAGAGTCTTAGAGGTTTACAGCATGGAAACAGGCCCTTCAGCCCAAGTTGTCCATGCCACCCATTTTTTTTTAACCCCTAAGCTAACACCAATTGGCCATATTGGGCCCATATCCCTCTATACCCATCTTACCCATGTAACTATCTAAATGCTTTTTAAAAGATAAAATTGTACCTGCCTCTACTACTACCTCTCTCACCACCCTCTGTGTGAAAAAAATGCCCCTCTGGACCCATTGTATCTCTCCCCTCTCACCTTAAACCTGTACCCTCTTGTTTTAGGCTCCCCTACCTTTGGGAAAGAATGTTGACTATCTAGCTTATCTATGTCCCTCATTATTTTATAGACCTCTATCAGATCACTCCTAAGCCTCCTACGCTCCAGGGACAAAAGTCTCAGTCTATCCAGCCTCTCCTTATAACTCAAACCATCAAGTCCCAGTAGCATCCGAGTAAATGTTTTTTGCACTCTTTCTACTGCAGCGCAGTGTCAAATTTTTGGCCCTGCAAAGTTCCTCAGAGGTCGCGTTACCAGTTAAAGGTGCCATATAAATGCAAGTTGTTGTTATATAACACCAAACACAATGATTTTCAGCCAACAAAATAATTTTGAAGGACAATTGTTATAGCATGGCAACCAATTTGCAGATAGTAAGATCAAAGCACAACTTCAGACTAAAGGGATGATCTTTTAAAACAGAGATAAGGAGGAATTTCTTCAGTCAGAGAGTGGTGAATCTGTGGAACTCTTTGCCACAGAAGGCTGTGGAGGCTGGGTCATTGAGTATCTTTGAGACAGAGATAGATAGGTTCTTGATTAATAAGGGGATCAGGGGATATGGGGAAAAGGCAGGAGAATGGGGGATGAGAAAAATATCAGCCATGATAGAATGGCAGAGCAGAGTCGATGGGCCGAGTGGCCTAATTCTGCTCCTATGTCTTATGGTCTTATCGCACAAACTGTAATGCAATTTTGGCCAGCTACTGTGCCTTAGTAAGGTTGGGTAATGACCAAAAAAAATTGGCCTAGGCCTTTTGAATAGTGGCGAGATCCTTCACACCCACCTACAGTTACAGATGGAGCCTTGGTTCAGAGTCTCATCTGAAAGTTTACAGGGTTCGATTCCTGGCTCGGGTCACTGTCCGTGTGGAGTCTGCACATTCTCCCAGTGTCTGTGTGGGTTTCCTCTGGGTGCTCTAGTTTCCTCCCACAGTCCAAAGGTGTGCAGGTTAGGTGGATTGGCCATGCTAAACAGCCCTTTAGTGTCAGAGGGACTAGCTAGGATAAATGCATGGGGTTATAGGAATAGGTTCTGGGTGGGATTGTGGTTGGCACAGGCTTGATGGGCCGAATGACCTCCTTCTGCACTGTTGGATTCTATGATTCTAACATCAATCTCTTTAGTCCAAAACTGCCAGTCTGACACTGCAAACAAACCCAATAAGAGTGGCTAAATTTGGAAGAATATTCTTGGGCTCTGCTAGAAGCCCTACAGCGCAAAAGGAAGCCATTCGGCCCATCGAGTCTGCACTGACCACAATCCAATCCCCACAACCCCAACATTTACCCCACTAGTCCTGCTAACCTACACATCCCAGCACACCAAGGAGCAATTTAGCATGGCCAATAAACCTAACCCGACACACCTTTGGACTCTAGTCTCCGTTAAAAGGCAGGAGAATGGGGATGAGAAAATCAGTCATGATTGAATGGCGGAGCAGGCTTGATGGGCTGAGTGGCCTAATTCTGCTCCTATGTCTTATGGTCTAAGCACTGTCCCACAGTGATTGAAAACTGCAAACCATTGGATCATCTGATTAAAGAGAAACACAAATCAAAAAGAAAACTACAGGACTGGAGTAACAGACTTCAGGGGAAGTAAAAGAAAAAACATTTGGTCCACTCCTTCCCTTCAAATGAAGAAAATAAAGTCAGGATGAAGTTACACTGAGGAGTCAGAGCAGGGGATGGTAACGCATTGTCACAGCAGTGTGGCACATTTACTTTTGCAGCATTTCACACGAGAAAAATAGATTTCTTCACAAGGCAAAGGGAAGCTATTTTGGGTTCTCAGCAAACATTGAGGCTGGCGGGGGAGGTCCTTGGGGAATCTGAGTCATAGCAGCCATCTTGGGTAGGAAATTACTCAGTGACTACTTTCAAGCTTCACAGTCCTCCCAGGGGAACTGACCCTTTTAAACTATTTCTCTGGCAGCTAAGGGGCCTCAAGCTTCCTTCTTCCTGTGTAAGCTTCCTCTGCCGTTTAACTGAAATCTGAGCTTGCTCGTCCTTCCTCCCACTCACAGGCAAGCTGTAACTCTTTGTGTGCCAAAGGCGAGCTCTCATCACTCAATTCTTTTCCACTAAATCTGCACCAGTTTATTTTAAAGTTTATTTATTAGAGTCACAAGGAAGCTTACATTAACACTGCACTGATGTTACTGTGAAAATCCCCTAGTGGCCACACTCCGGCACCTGTTTGGGTGCACTGAAGGAGAATTTAGTATGGCCAATGCACCTAACCGGCATGTCTTTCGGACTGTGGGAGAAAACCCACGCAGACACAGGGAGAATGTGCAAACTCTGTACAGACAGTGACTGGAGCCGGGAATCGAACCCGAGTCCCTGGCACTGTGAGACAGCAGTGCTAACCATTGTGCCACCATGTCTCCACCTCCCTCCCCAACAAATGAAGTAGGGTGCTACTGTTTCAGCTGACAGCCCAGGCTCCATTCGGCTGGGTGGGGCAGCCAAAATGCTTCAAACCTGTCACTGATGATGCTTATGTAGACATTCGGTCAGACTAAACATGGAATACTGAGCACAGTTTTGTCTTCACTTTACAAAACCGAGCCTTTGACTTGCTCTGATAGCCACAGTATTTTATTTGGCTGGTCCAGGTCAGTTTCTGGTCAAAGGTAACCCCCAGGATATTGATAAAGTAAAAGTAAAGTTTAGTTATTAGTCACAAGCAAGGCTTACATTAACACTGCAATGAAGTTACTGTAAAACTCTCCCAGTCGCCACACTCCGGTGCCTATTCAGGTTAATACACTTGACCAGCACGTCTTTCAGACTGTGGGAGGAAACCAGAGGACCCGGAGGAAACCCTCGCAGACACGGGAGAACGTGCAGACTCCACACAGAGACCCAAGCTGGGAATAATACGGGGTCTCTGGCACTGTGAGGCAGCAGTGCTAACCACCGTGCCACCTAGTGGGGGATTCAGCGATGGTGATGCCAATGAATATCAAGGGGGATGTCAAGATTGTCTCTTGTTGGAGATGGGCATTGGCTGGCACTTGTGTGGCATGAACATTACTTGCCACTTGTCAGCCCAAGCCCAGATATTGCCCAGGTGGTGCTGGATAAAGACACACACATGTTCAGGAACTGAGAAGTCGTGAATGGTGCTGAACATCCCCACTTCTGACCTTATGACAGAAGGAAGGTCATTGACGAAGCAGCTCAAGACGGTTGGGCCTCGGACACTAATCTGAGGAACTCCTGCAGTGATGTCTTGGGGCTGAGGTAAATTGATCTCCAACCACCAAAACCAACCATTCAACCATTCTCCAACCAGCGGAGGGTTTTCCCCCAGATTCCCATTGATTCCAGTTTTGCGAGGGCTCCTTGGCGTCTCATTTGGTCGAATGCTGACTTGATGTCAAGGGCAGTCACTCTCACCTCACCCCTGGAGTTGAGCCCTTCTTGTCAAACCAAGGCTGTAATGAGGTCAGGAGCTGAGTGACCCTGGCAAAACCCAAACTGGGTGTCACTGAGCAGGTTATTGCTGAGCAGGTGCTGCTTGCTAGTGTTGTCAATGACCTCTTCCATCACTTTACTGATGATCAAGAATAGACTGATGGAATAGTAATAAACCAGGATGGACATGTCCTGCTTTTGATGGATAGGGCATACTTGGGCAATTTTCCACATTGCTGGGTAGATGCCAGTTTTGCAGCTGTAAACAGCTTGGCTAGGGGAGTGGCAGGTTCTGGAGTATAGGTCTTCAGAACCGTTGCTGCAATATTTTCAGGGCCCTTTGCCTTTGCAGTACCCAGTGTTTTTAGCTGTTTCTTGATACCATGTGGAGTGAATCAAATTCTCTGTGATACTGGGGATCTATAGAGTTGAATCATCCACTGGTGCCTCTGACTAACAGTGGCTGCAAACGCTTCAGCTTTATCCTTTGCACTGAAACGCTAGACTGTCCCATCGCTGAGAATGGGGAAATTTGTGGAATCTCCTCCTCCGGTGAGTTGTTTAATTGCCCAGCGCAATTGTGGCTGGACTGTAGAGCTCAGGAGAACACGCAGTTCTACTACAAATAGGCTTTACAGACCAACTTTTACAGATGCATCATAGAATGAATTCTTTCTGGTATCACAGCTTGATATGGCTTCTGCTCTGCCCAAGACCGCAAGGTCATGAATGAGGCCCAATCCTTCACACAAACCAGCCTCCCATCCATTGACTCTGTATACACTTCCCACTGCCTTGGCAAAGCAGCCAGCAAAATTAAGGACCCCATGCACCCCGGACATTCTCTCTTCCACCTTCTTCTGTTGGAAAAAAGATACAAAAGTCTGAGGTCACATACCCATCAACTCAAGAACAGCTTCTTCCCTGCTGCCAGAGTTTTGAATGGACCTACTTTGCATTAAGTTGATCTTTCTCTAACTCTAACGATGACTTTTACACTACATTCTGCACTCTCTAATTTCCTTCTCTATGAATGGTATGCTTTGCGTAGTGCACAAGAAACAATACTTTTCACTGTATGTTAATACATGCGACAATAATAAATCAAATCAATACAAATCAAATATTATTTAAAAACAAAGAATAGTACAGCAACAGGCCCTCCGACCCTCCAAGCCTGCACCAATCACGTTGTCCTACCCAGACTGACCGCCTGTGCCTCTCTATTCCTTGCCTTGTCACTTGTCTATTCAGATCCAGGAGGTATGCCGGGCCATGTGGGTGCATACAATCCTGCTGCTGCTGATTGGCCCACAGTGTGTCATGGATGTCCAGTTTTGAGTTGAGATCCACGTGAAATCGATCCCATTTCGCACAATGATTGTGCCCCACAACACGATGGAAGGTATTGACAGCGTGAAGGCGGGACTTCATCTCTACGAGGATTGTGTTATGATGATTCCAACCAATGTATCATGGACAGATGCATCTGCGACAGGTAGACTGGGTTGGGGACAAAGGCATATAGGTTTCTCCCGTTTGCTGATTCCTCAGCCCTGGTCAATGACCTGGCCTAGCAGGCGTGAGCTTTAGCACTCAGACAGCTCAGTCAGTGCTGCTATTGAGCCATGCTTGGTGATGGATGAACAGGATAACTGGAGTCATACTTCTAATGTAGGAAACTGGGCAGCAATTTGAGAACAGCAAGATCCCGCAAAGTGATGCGATAATCACTAAATAATCTGTTTCAATAATCTTGGTTGCAAAATAAATATTGGCTCGGACACAAGGGAGAACTCAACCACCTCTCAAAACAGAACACGGGGATTTTTTACACTCATCTCAGAGAAGGCTGGCTTCACTTTAATCATTCATTCTGAAAGACAGCAGCTACCAGTTCCCTTAATACTGCCCCTGCCACAGTGCGACACTCCCCCAGGATTGTACTTGTGACAGTGCGGTACTCCCCCAATACTGCCCCTCCGTCAGTGCGGCACTCCCTCAGCACTGACCCTCTGACACTCCCCCAATACTGCCCCTCCGACAGCGCAGCACTCCCTCAGCACTGACACTCCCCCAATACTGCCCCTCCGACAGTGCAGCACTCCCTCAGCACTGACCCTCTGACACTCCCCCAATACTGCCCCTCCGACAGTGTGGCACTCCCTCAGCATTGACCCTCTGACACTCCCCCAATACTGCCCCTCCGACAGTGCGGCACTCCCTCAGCATTGACCCTCTGACAGCGTGGCACTCCCCCAATACTGCCCCTCCGACAGTGCGGCACTCCCTCAGCACTGACTCTCTGACAGTGCAGCACTCCCTCAGTACTGCGCCTCCAGAAAACACAGTGCTCCATCGTACTGCGTACTGGAACTATGGACCTAGATGTTGTATCAAGTCTCTGTAGTGGGACTTGAAAACACACTTGCTGAATCAGAGACAAGTGTGCTCGCAAAGGGGTTCAGTAGCCACTGGTCCCAACTCAGCATCAATGCGCAGAAGTGTACTTGATGCAGAAAATGACAGGTGACTTTGTGCTGGAGTAGGAGAAAAAAATCCAAGAAAAATGGTTTAAAAATAAATCTCGCATTTGTTCATACTCTTTGGGAAGTGTGCAGAGTTTATGCCTCAGCAGTAATCCCAAAACCAACCATCGATAAGCCATATGAATCCCTACATAGAATCCCACCCAGGCCCTATCCCCATTAGCCCACATATTTACCCCAGTAATCCCTCTAACATACACATCTTTGGACACTAAAAGGCAATTTAGCATGGCCAATCAACCTAGCCCACACATTTTTGGACTGTGGGAGGAAACCGGAGGAAACCCACGCAGACATGGGGAGAACATGCAGATTCCACACAGACAGTGACTCGAACCGGGAATTGAACCCAGGTCCCTGGCGCTGTGAGGCAGCAGTGCCAACCACTGTGCCATCAGTTTGAAAATAATTGTTAATGATTTCACATACCTGTGAGGCAGGTCAAAGGGGAGGTACCTCATAACAGTGAGATATAAAAAAACTCATCTACTATAGGTTCATACAAATGGCAGCATTCCAGTTCTCACACTGTGCAGCTTTTCAGCATTGTGGAACCAGCTATTTTAAATGATGGTAAAGGTATTTTATCATTAGCCAATGTCCCCTTTCTGGAAAGTATTAGATTAGAATGGGGCGGAGCACAGCAATGACATCATCGCTCTCAAATACAATGGCGCAATGCCGAAGGAGTGCTGCATTATCAGAAGTGCCATTTTCAAATTAAATGTTTGCCACCTGCTGCCAGAATTGGTTATGGTCAAGTAGGTAGTTCCTGTGCCTTGTGGTCAGATGGTTTTGGGTTTAAGTCGCACCGCAGACCAATAATCTCGGTGGCAGTACATTATCTGCGCAGCATGGTAGCACAGTGGTTAGCAATGCTGCCTCACAGCACCAGGGGCCCAGGTTCAATTCCGGCCTCGGGTCACTGTCTGTGTGGAGTTTGCACATTTTCCCCATGTCTGCGTGGGTTTCCTCTGGGTGCTCCGGTTTCCTCCCACAGTCCAAAGATGTGCTGGTAGGTGGATTGGCCATGATAAATTACCCCTTAATGTCAGGGGGATTAGCAGGATAAATGTGTGGGGTTATGAGGATAGGGCCTGGGTGGGATGTACAGACTCAATGGCCTCTCTCTGTACTGTACATATTCTACTGTACCCAGGGAACACTACCACACGTGAAAACAAGGGCCCATTGTCCATCTCAGGTGGGCATAAATGGGGAGTTGGAGGAGCAGTGGTGAATCACAGGACTATTGATCCAGTTGTCAGGCTAATGCTTTGCAGACACGGGGTTAAAACCCTTCAGAATTATTTTTTCATTAAAAGCCCATCTGGATCACTAATATCCTTTGAGGGAAAAAATCTGCCATCCTTATCTGGCCCCATCTACATGCGACTCCAGACTCACCGCAATGCGGTTGATTCTTAGCTGCTCTCAAGGGCTGGCCAACAAATGTCGGCCTCACCAGTGACAGTCTAGGACAAAATAAAGAACCCCACAGCTTGTGGAAACAGTTGAGGAAATATTCCTGGGCCAATATTTACCTCTTGACCATTGATATCACTGCTGTTTTGTGGGAGCTTGCTACACACAAACTGACTGCATGTTTCCCTACATTGTAACAGTGACTGTAAAGGGCTCGTGCAGGTCCTGAGGTCATGGATTGAGCTATAGAAACTAAAGTCTCTCTTTTATCTTGCTAACTCACTGCTAGTTCATTGTCAACAAATGAACGTTAACCTCTTGGAGGGTAAGGCTGCCTCCTATTGCCATCGCGCTTTTATATCTCTGTAGGAGCCATGATAAAAGAGGCACTCAATGAAATCTAGAAAGGCGTAAAAGCACGCAGTCAAACAGCGAAGGGAATCAGGTTTACGACCAAGATAGTGGGGAGCACAGCAGAAGATCTATAGATGCTAATGAATAGGTGAATTAAAGTGGTAGAAACGAATAGAATGGAAAACTAATGTAAAACAAATACAAAAGTTGCAAAGATTGGAAGAAATAATGGAGACAGCAGTAAATGGTCAACAGCTGGAATAGAGTGTCGCAACTTAAGTAACTGGGAAACATCTGGTCCAAATGGTCACCACCATGAAGAAATTCCAGTTAGAATAACAATGACAAAGAATCAATGCTCCAAACATAGAGAATTCCTCAGTATCGGAATGAGCAGTGATCTTCAGAGAAGAATTATCAGGACTGTGCTTTGGAGGGTCCTGTTGGACTGAGATGAAATGTGGACCCTTAGAGAATTAGACATCAAAGAACAGGAAGCTGTGAAATATGGTTCTGAAGAAGACGGAGCAGATCAGTTGGAGAGAATACAAGGGCAATTAAAAAGAAAGAAAATTATAGCACAGGGACAGGCCCTCCACGCCTGCGCCCACAATGCTGAGGTAAACATGCTGCGTAGTCAGGGGAGCTTTGAGGCACCAAACCCACTGGCTGTCTGTCACCACCCCCTCAAAGCTCAGGAAAGAAGCCAAGAAATAACAGCACAACATACCGAGTGCAGCACAGGGTTCGTTAGACCAGTAAACACTAGCAGCGTGTCCCAGCCAGCCTTCTTCCCCAGCCAAATCCCAACTCCAACTTCAAACACACTGAGTTGCTAGCACAGGGATTTCACTCATTACCAACCCCCCCTAGTCACAAGATCCAAGTCCCTCCAAGTGGAAACTGGGGTGGCACGACGGCACAGTCGTTAGCACTGCTACCTCACAGCACCAGGGGACCCGAGTTCAATCCCGGCCTTGGGTCACTGACTGTGTGGAGTTTGCACATTCTCCCCATAGATGTGTGGGTTTCCTCCAAGTGCTCCAGTCTCCTCCCCAGTCCAAAGATGCACGGGTTAGGTTGATTGGCCACACTACAGGTTGTGAAATTTTTTTTAGCTGCTCTAGGGAGTATTCACTAAGAAAACAATCTCCAAACTCATCTGAAAGACTGAACAGGCTGGGACTCTTTTGAGAAGAGAGCATCCTGAAGGGTGACCTTAGAGAAGTCTATAACATTTTGAAGGGGTTTGAGAGGGTAAATTGAGAGAAGGTCTTTCCACTTGTGCGGCAAAGGAAAACTTGGGCAATCGACATAAAACAGTCGCTACTAAATCTGATGGGGATTTCAGGGAAAAGTTCTTTAGCCAGACAGTGGTGAGGTGTGTGACTCGCTCCCACAGGGAGCAGTTAAGGCCAGTAGCTAAGATGTATTGAAAAGGAAGGTTGATAAGCACGAGGGAGATAGGAATAGAAAGAGAAGCTGAGAGTGAGGTGAAGAGAGCTGGAAGGTTTGGACGAAAAATTGAAATCATAGAAACCCTACAGCGCAGAAGCAGGACATTAGGCCCATCAGGTCTGCACCGACTCTCTCCAATGGATCATCCCACCCAGACCCTATCCTCGTAACCACAAGTATTTGCCCCGCTAATCTCCCTAACCTACACATAACAGGGCACAAAAGGGGCAATTTTAGCATGGCCAATCCACCTAACCTGCACATCATCAAAGTATGTTGGCCTTCATAGTGAGAGGCACAGTAGCGGTGGCATGGTGGGACAGTGGTTAGCACTGCTGCCGCACAGTGCCAGGGACCTGGGTTCGATTCCTGGCCTAGGTCACTGGCCGTGTGAACTGATATGCAGTTTAGATTAATTGGCCATTCTAAGTTGCCCCTTAGCGTCAGGAGGATTAACAGGGTAAACACATGAGGTTACAGGGTTAGGGCCTGGGTGGGATTGTGTTTGGTGCAGACTCAATGGGCCGAACAGCCTCCTTCTGCACTGTAGGATTCTATGATTCTAGGATTTGAGTATAAGAATAGGGGTGTACTGGGCGTTAGGGAGGCCACACCTGGAGTATTGTGTGCAGTTTTGGTGTCCTTATCTGAGGATGGATGTCTTTGCTATAGAGGGAGTACAACCAAGGTTTACCAGGCCGATTCCTGGGGTGGCAGGTCTGTCATATGAGGAGGGACTGAGTGGGTTAGGATTATATTCACTGGAGTTTAGAAGAGTGAGAGGGGATCTCATAGAAACTAATAAAATTCTACCAGGGTTAAATTGGGAACGTTCTTTCTGAATCCACCCTATGTGTTTGGTGAGGGAGTCCAAAACTAGCGATTATAATTTGAGGATAAGGGGGTAAACCTTTCAGGACTGAGGTGAGGAGAAATTTCTGAACTGAATTACTGGATGTAGTTGAGGCCAAAATATTGTGTGATTTCAAGAAGAAATTCGATATAGCTCTTGGGGCTGAACGGATCAAGGGATTGGGGGGGGGGCGGGGGGGGGAGAGTCAGGATATTGAATTTGATGATCAACCATGATCAAAATGAATGGTGGAGCAGGCTCAAAGGGCTGAATGGCCGCCTCCTGATTGGTTCCTCTGTTGTAAATTAGAAGTAATTTTGTGGACTCTGAAACCTGCAGAATCAGAATTCTTACAGTACAGGAGGCCATTCGGTCCATCAAGTTTGCAGCAACCACAATCACAACCAGACCCTATTCCCATCACCCCATACATTTACCCTGCTAGTCCCATCACTAGGGTCAGTTTAGCATGGCCAATCCACCTAACATGCCCACATTTTGCACAGTGGGAGGAAACAGGAGCACCCAGAGGAAACCCACGCAGACACAGGGAGAACATGCAGATTCTGCACAGGCAATGATCAAGGCCAGAATTGAACCTGGGACCCTGGCGCTGTGAGGCAGCAGTGCGAACCACTGTCACCCAGCACACACTGCGGACAGGTGAAAACAGGACAGTGCTCGGCGTTCCCAGGGGATGAGCAGTCAATATCCGGTCGAGACACCATGGGATTTGTAGGGCTAACTGGGAAGAGGGAATGTTACTCTAGACTGTAGCAGGGTCACAGAGAGTTGTCCTTATGGAGGGGACACCATGCCAGCCACGCTCCTAGGAGCTGGGCATCATGACTGTTATTGATAGGAATCCTAAAGCGGGCACCAGGCAACAAAGTCTAGATTAAAAAAGCAATCCACACTGCTTCTTCTATTCTAACATCAGCTGTAGCAATAGTCACCTATCTCAAGAAAGATCTGCTTCTGTAGTGTTTTCCAGTAACTCATGTCCCTAAGATTTTTTCCTTTTGATTCATGGGATGTGGGTGCCATTGACTAGGTCGCCATTTATTACCCATTTTTAATTGCCCCTTGAGAAGGTGGTGATGAGCTGATCTTGAATCCCTGCAGTCCATGACATGTAGGTACACCCACAGTGGGGAGTTTCCAGGATTTGATGGTGAGAGACTCAGAGGGGAATCCCCAGGTGGTGGCAGACCCAGGTAAATGCTGCTCTTGTCCTTCTAGATGGTAAAGGTTGTGTGTTTGGAAGGTGCTGCCTAAGGAACCTTGGTCAGTTGCTGCAGTGCATCTTGTGGATGGCACACACGGCTGCTATTGTGTGTCAGTGGTGAAGGGAGTAGGTGTTTGTGAGGCTGCCAATCAAGTGGGCTGCTTTGCCCTGGGGATAGTGTTGAGCTTCTTGAGCGTTGTTAGAGCTGGACTCATCCAGGCAAGTGAGGATATATTCCATCACACCTGACTTGAGCCTTTACAGACAACGAAATACTTTTTCAAATGCAGTCACCGTTGTAATATAGAAAATGAGGCAACCAATTTGTGCACAGTGAGATCCCACAAAACCCCATAGGCTGCGGGTCAGATGATGAGCTTAATTCATGTCGATTGGCCTGGAGCGCACTGTGAGATTCACACTCTGTGTGTGGAGTAAGGTTTGGGATCTGGTTGGGGAAGAATGTTTGCTGGGTCACACCGAGAATCCAACGTTTTAACGAACCCTGTGCTCCGCTCGGTATGTTGTGCAGATGTTGTGCTCCTGTTTCCTGACAGTTGTTCTGAGCCTCGAGGGGGTGGTTACATACAGCCAGTGGGTTTGGAGCCCCAGAGCACCCCTCCCTAAGGAGTAACTCCGTCATACTGAGCGTGGGATTCAGCTCCTCACCTCGTTAATAAACCTGACGCATTCCAGAAACATGTATTCCTTATGGTGTTCGTTCACTACTTTCTCATCCACAAAGTGGGCTGGCGTAAGGGTGGGGTGATCTGAAAGAAAAGAGAAGGGACAATCATTCAATCTCAGCCCCGGAGTGAACAGAAAAGACTGCTGACCCTCCCGCAACACCATCCCCCCTCTCCTGAAAGCACTGACCCTTCCTCTAACAAACCCCTTCAGCCAAGTGACCGCTTCTCAAGTGACTGCAGCTAAACTGTTTCACCGACCAGTGAAGGAATCACTCACGCACCAGACTCTGAGCATGTTATTGAGTGACCCCCCACAATGCAGCCCACCAAGTGTGTACTGACCACAATCCCACCCACGCCCTACTCCCATAACCCCGAGCATTTACCCTCTAATCCCCCTGACACAAGGGTCAAATTATCATGGCCAATCCATCCTAACCCGCACATCTTTGGACTGTGGGAGGAAACCGGGGCACCCAGAGAAAACCCACGCAGACATGGGGAGAATGTGCAAACTCCACACAGGCAGTGACCCAAGCCGAGAATCGAACCCGGGTCCCTGGTGCTGTGAGGCAGCAGTGCTAACCACTGTGCCATCCAATCGAGAAAAGTGGACGAGGCAGGAGTGAAAACTCTGGTATTTAAACAAAGACCTGCATTTATATAGCACCTCTCACAATGCTAGAATATCCCATAACCAATCAAATATATTTTGAAGTACAAGTGCTGCGGCAGTCAACTTGTGCACAGCAAGATCCCACATACAGCAACGTGACATTGACCAGATATCGATTTTATTTTGTGATGTTGACTGAGGAATAAATGTTGGCCGGGGCACTGTGGAGAACTCCCTTGCTCTTTGTCAGAATAGTGAGCCCATCTGAGAGGAGGTAGGAAGTGCCTCAGCCTTCAGTTCAGCGTCTCTAGAATAACGACGGCTCAGACAGTGCGGCACTCCCTCAGAGAGCGTCAATCCCCGTACTGCAGTGGGACTTGCCCCTGCAACGCTCTGGCTCAGACGAGAGCGTGCCACTGTCTGAGCCATGGCTGAAACAGAAGGGGACATCCTTGGTGAGAAATGCACCGGAAAACGAGACCAGGATAATGGGGGCAGGAAGTATCCAGACACACACACACACCATCAGCATTGGATTTTGTTCAGAACCAGTAACTCTTGATTAACCCCACCCCCCACACCCTGCAATTCTCAATTAAATCAACACACCCCCCCCCCCATAATTCTCAGTGAAACCACCACCCCCCCCGCCCCGTGTCCACCCACATTGGTGATCCAACGTGGAGGATAATCAGAAAAAGCAGCCAGGCACAGGTGATACTTCACCTATCAGTTGGGAACTGCCCCAGATGAAGGGAAGGAACTGGAAGTCATCGAGGCCCCAGACACCTTGGCTCCCTGCTGGCTCCATTCGATATGTTTTCTGCAACTTCCTCATCACCTGCAGATACCTGTGGGATTGGAGGAGGCAAAATCTTGAGATTTTGTGCATTTGATTTGATTTATTATTGTCACATGTATTAATATACAATGAAACGTAAGAACATAAGAAACAGGAGCAGGAATAGGCCATCTAGCCATGGCTGATCTGTCATGGCTCAGTTCCACTTTCCCGCCCTCTCCCCATAACCCTTAATCCCCCTGCCTATCAAAAACCCATCAACCCACGTCTTAAAAATATTTAGCAAGGTAGCCTCCACCACTTCAGCGGGCAGAGAATTCCACAGATTCACCACCCTTTGAGTGAAGAAGTTCCTCCTCAACTCCGTTCTAAACTGCCCCCCCACTTATTTTGAGGCTGTGCCCTCTAGTCCTACTGTCCTTTCTGAGCGGGAAGAGTCTCTCCACCTCTATCCTATCCATCCCATTCATCATCTTATACATCTCAATGAGATCTCCCCTCATTCTTCTAAACGCTAACAAGTACAAGCCCAGTTTATTCAGCCTCTCCTCATAGCTCAACCCCCTCAACTCCGGTATCAGCCTAGTAAACCTGTATTGTTTCTTGTTTCTTGTGCGCTATACAGACAAAGCATACCATTCATATGGAAGGAAAGGAGAGAGTGCAGAATGTAGTGTTACAGTCATAGGTAGGGTGTAGAGAAAGATCAACTTAATCTGTTCTGATGAAAAGTTAATTCTGTTTTTCTCTCTCCAGGCTGTCCTGACCTACAGCATATTTACACCATCTCCTGTTTTTATCTCAGATTTCCAGCCTTCGCATTACTTCTATAGAATCCCTACAATGCAGGAGGTGGCCATTTGGCCCATCAAGTGACCACAATACCATCCAGGGCCTATCCCCATAACCCCATACATTTATCCTAGCTAGTCCCTTGACACCAAAGAACAAATTAGCATGGCCAATCCACCTAACCTGCACACCTTTGGACTGTGAGAGGAAACCGGAGCACCCGGAGGAAACCCACACAAACACGCGGAGAGTGTGCAGATTCCACACAGGCAGTGACCCAAGCTGGGAATCGAGCCCAGGTCCCTGGCACTGTGAGGTAGCAGTGCTAACCACTGTGCCACGTCAAATGTAGACTTTGTGTTCATTGGGATTCAATAGGATGTTACAATATCTTTGTCCCAATTGGATTGGGTTGGTGCATATTCTCCACACGATTCTCCTCCTACCTCTCTCTGTCTTTCACTCTATTCCCCTCTCCTTCATGCCTTCATCCAACCTTCCCTTAAGCATGTCTATACCATTCACCTCAACTACTCCCCATGGGAGCGAGTATCATATTCACATTACTCTCTGGGTAAAGACTTCTCTCCTGTATTCCCCATTGGATTCATTAGGGACTATACTATAGGTATTACTCCTAGTTTTCTGGGCAAGATGAGAGGTCACACAACACTAGGTTATAATCTAACAGGTTTATTTGGAATCACAAGCTTTTGGAGCACTGCTCCTTCATCAGTTGAGTGGAGGGGGGTTTCATAAACAGCATATATAGCCAGAGACTCAATTGCAAGATAATGGTTGGAATGCGAGTCTTTACAGGTACTCAAGTCTTTAACCTGGAGTTGTGAGACTTCTTACAGTGCCCACCCCAGTCCAACACTGGCATCTTCACATCATGGCTTTGAAGGGAACGCAGCATGGGTTTACAAGAATGATACCTGGACTTTGGGGTATAAATTGAGGAGAGAATGTACAAATCAGACCTCTAGAATTTGGAAGGGATAATCTGATTAAAATCTTCAGGATACTAACAGGAAAAGACAGGGGAGATGAAGATAAACTGTTTCCACTGGTTGGAGATTCTAGGACCAGGCACTGTACCATTCTGGAGAGATGTCAGGCATGGTGGCACAGTGGTTAGCCGTACTGCCTCACAGCACCAGGGATCCTGGTTCAATTCCTGGCTTGGGTCACTGTCTATGTGGAGACTGCAATTCTCCCCGTGTCTGCGTGGGTTTCCTCCGGGTATTCCTGTTTCCACCCGCAGTCTGAAAGACGTGCTGGTTAGGGTACATCGGCCGTGCTAAATTCTCTCTGTGTACCCAAACAAGTGTCGGAGTGCGGCGACTAGAGGATTTTCACAGTAACTTCATTGCAGTGTAAACGCAAGCCTACTTGTGACACTAATAAATAAACTTTAAATTTAGCAAGAGTTAGAACGTAACTAGTGATAACATTGGATCTGTTGTCGTGTGACCAATGGTAACATGCTCTTAGCTTACTGGGTCAGCTGGCCCTATGTAACCAATGACAAAATGACGAGGTGGTCAGCTGACTCAGTATAAATAAGAAGCTGCCGGGGTGTGTGGGAGTTTGGATTGGCCCAGGGTGAAGCCTCAAGTGTTGGAGCAATGAAGTTTCTTTATTAAGTTCTTTTGCTTTGATTTGTAAGATGGAATTAAATCCTGAAACTGAAGACTTCCTCCTGGTGGATCGATAGGAAACACGTCCGCGCATGCACGCACGCACACACACACACACACACACACACACACACACACACACACACACACACACACACACACACACACACACACACACACACACACACACGGAGGAAGAGGTTTGGAATTCTCTCCCACAAACTGCAGTTGATGCAGGATCAGTTGCAATCTTTAATACTGAGACGGATAAAGTTTCGTTAAGTCTTTAAGGGAAATGGTCCAAAGGCAGAAATATGGATAAAAGCAAATTACTGCAGAATCTGGAATCTGGAACAAAAACAGAAAATGCTGGAAAATCTCTGCAGGTCTGGCAGCATTTTTGGAGAGAGAGTAAAGCCAGGGGTGTTGTCAGACCTGCTGAGATTTTCCAGCATTTTCTGTGTGCGTAGGTATATGGAGTTAAGCCACAGTTCGGCCATAACTGCGTGGGTTTTCCCTGGGTGCCCTAGTCTCCTCCCACAATCCAAAGCTGTGCGTGTCAGGTTGATTCGCCATGCTAAATTGACCCTAGTGTCAGGGGGATTAGCAGGATAAATACATGGGGTTATGGGGATAGGGCCTGGATGGGATGGCGGTCGGTGCAGACTCGATGGGCCAAATGGCCTCCTTCTGCAATGTAGGGATTGTATGATCTCATTAAATGACAGAACAGGTTCAAGGGGCTGAATGGCCTGCTCCTGCTCCTATGTTCCTCAGTTCAGTGACTGTCTGTAAAACAGGAACCAGAATTGTGTTCAGTGCAGAATAACCAAGTTTCTATACAAGCTCTGCATGACTTGCCATTTTTCCAAAAGTATTTACTCTGGACGCCAATGCTTTATTTCAATTTTTATGATCTTGTAAGCCATGTTGCTGCTTTTATCCCTGTACCCGCTGACCCCTTAAATGTTCCATTTAAACACACTCAGCCTTAGGACTGGAACAGCACCAACCCACTTCCTGAAGAGTTCCTTCTGTTCACCAATCGCATGCACTCACTGACCTACATCTGCTCCCAGTCCAATAATGTCTCCACTTTCAAATTCTTCCCCCACTCTCTGTAACACTGTAATCTCTTCTGACACGAGAATGTTGAGTGGCACAGTGGTTAGCACTGCTGCCTCACCGTGCCAGAGACCTGGGTTCAATTCCCGGCTTGGGTCACTGTCTGTGTAGAGTTTGCACATTCTCCTCATGTCTGCGTGGGTTTCCTTTGGGTGCTTCGGTTTCCTCCCACAGTCCAAAGATGTGCAGGTTAGATGGATTGACTGTGGTAACTGGTTGCAGGGGAGAGAGCCTGGGTAAGAACCTCTGTCGGAGCGCAGATCATAGAAACCTCTGGCCTCTTCTGTGCCATTAACGCCCACCACCGACAGCTGTGCCTGCAACCCAAGCTCTGGAATTCTCTCCCTCGACATCTCTACCTTTAACCCTCTGTGTCTGACTACGCTTTACTCGTTGGCATAACTGCGCCAATACCTCAAGCGGTTCAAACTCCAAGTCATTGAGAGGTGAAACATCTTGGGCTGCTTTACCACATTATAGGTGCTATGCAAATGCAAGTTTCAGTTGCAGCCATCAGAGTTATCGCCAGAATTTTTCACAGAATTCTAACCTATCACAAGGCGAAGGCGCGCATGGGGCATGCGTACACAGCGGAGGCGCGCGAGGGGCACATGCACATGGCGGACCATCATGAAACTGTACTCACCGATCAAATATACAAAATACAATGGCCAGCTGGTCATCCACCTTCAGGACTCCAACCTTACAGAGACAGCAGAGAAATGCCGCAAATGCAGCCTCGTGGCCTGGAGAGAGAGAAAAAAAACACGTCAAAGACTGTGGCTTCATCCAGACCAGGGGACAAAGAATTATCATCTACCCCTCACTTCCAGGTCGTCCCCTATTGTCTAACTCACACTGGCCTTGCACAGAGGGACACTGGGTGGGGGGGGAGGGGTTGTAAACGTGTCGGTGGGTGTCTGATAACCAAGTCCAATCTTGTTGTTACCAACACACACGTGTACACACACGCACATGTGTACACACACACACCCCCACCCTCCCAACAACGCACTCCCTCCCCACCACACGATGCTGAGCCAATGGGTCTCCCGGCGGGAGAAAGTAAGAAACACACTTTTCAGAACAAATTCACCAGTGCAGTTTTTGCAGGAAGCTGGAGCTTCAACATGAGATATCACAGGGCACGGGAGGTTACGTTTAAGAGGCTTTATGGCAGAGTGAAGGTCAGTGACCTCTCCGATGGGGGAGGTGAGAAGGGGAGGCTGCGTGGCTCCTGTCACAACAGCAGGAGAGGGAGGAGACTGGCTTCGATACCCAGAGGGAAGCTGCCTTTCCTCAAACCATCCACAATAACCCTGCCCGTCAAACAGAAAACCTAAAATAAAGGCAAAATGCTGCAGGTGCCAGCTGTGACAAAGGGTCATCTAGACTTGAAATGTTGGCTCTATTGTCTCTCCACACAGGCTGTCAGACCCGCTGAGATTTTCCAGCATTTCCTGTTTTTGAAAGAAAAAAATCTAACCGTCAACAGCAAGAAACTAAATCGAAGGGCCAAATGGCCTGACACTGCTTCTATTTTCTACGTGATGGTGGTGGAGTCCAGAACTAGGGGGTCATAGTTTGAGGATAAGGGGTAAACCTTTTCGAACTGAGGTGAGGAGAAATTTCTTCACCCAGAGGGTGGTGAGGGTGTGGAATCCACTCCCACAGAAAGTAGTTGAGGCCAAAACGTTGTGTAATAGAACAAAGAAGAAAGAAAATTCCAGCACAGGAACAGGCCCTTCGGCCCCTCCAAGCCTGCACTGACCGTGCTGCCCGACTGAACTAGAACCCCCTACCCTTCCAGGGACCACATCCCTCTATTCCTATACGTTCATGTATTTGTCCAGGCACCCCTTAAAACTCACTATTGTATCCGCTTCCACTACCTCCCCCACAGCGAGTTCCAGGCACCCACCACCCTCTGTAAAGTAGTGATTTCAAGAAGAAATTAGATATAGTTCTAGGGGCTAAAGGGATGGAGGGATATTAGGTGGGTGGGTGGAATAAGGATATTGAATTTGATGATCAGCCGTGATGGTGATGAATGGCGGAGCAGACTCAAAGGGCCAAATGGCCTCCTCCTGCTTCTAGTTCCTACGTAAATCAGGATATTATTTCTGGCGTGTCAATAAATCGCTCCTGTCCCTGTGGTGCTCATGGAAGGCTCGAGCTACTTTGCAGATACGCAGTGATTAGGAAGGCAATTTTTTCAAACGTTCGTTCATGGGGTGTGGGCATCGTTGGCGAGGCCAGCATTTGCTGCCCATCGCTAATTACCCTGTAAGATCACGCGAAAGAAAACCAAAACTTCAACAGCACCTCCCAAACCTGCGTTCACCCTCCCCTGCCAACGACATGAGAAGCACCTTCACTACACAGACTGCAGCGGTTCACAAAGACTGCCAGCCACCAGCCTTCCTGAGGGTGACCAAGACTGGGCAATAAATACCGGCATTGCCAGCGAACCTCGCAACCCAACAGTATACAGAAATCCTGATCCTGCGAGTCAGTATATTGCATTAATCTCACTGTCTGGATGAATCCGGGTATCTCACACCGCTACCACCCCCCATTCCCACCCCATCAGCACTTGGCAATCATTGTGGTTCTTTACAAATTAGCCTGAAGCCCCATCGTTGAATATACTGGGAACTTTCACCCAACAGAAAAAACACTGTGATTGAATGAGGAGATCACCGGATCTGCGTGGGAAAGACCATCCGAGCGATATTAGCTCCCAAAATAAAACTAAACAACTTTCACTTCCACAACCCGGCGCACTGTCTGCACCATTTCAACCTTGATGTGGAGATGCTGGCATTGGACTGGGGTAAAAAAATAATTGACTTAAACCTGGTGTTATCAGACTTCTAACCATTTCAACCTTCACAGAACTTCATACAGTCACTACTCAGTGGGTAAACTGTCTCCTATCGCAGAGTCACTGGTCTGTGGTCCAGGCTCACTTCATGAGAGTTACAGTACCAAGGGGCAGGGGAGGCCGAGGGGACCCCGCACCGCCGGGGGCGGGGGAGGCCGAGGGGACCCCGCACCGCCGGGGGCGGGGGAGGGGGAGGCCGAGGGGGCCTGGGAAGGTTGGTGCCAAGGGAAGTGCTAGGAGGGTCAGCACTCACAGAGCCAGGAACCCAGGTTCAATTCCTGGCTTGGGTCTCTGTCTGTGCAAAGTTTGCACGTTCTCCCCGTGTCTGCATGGGTTTCCTCCAATGCTGCGGTTTCCTCCCACAGTCCAAAAGACATGCTGGTTAGCGTGCATTGACCATGCTAAATTCTCCCTCAGTGTATCCAAACAGGCACTGGAGTGTGGTGACTAGGGGAATTTCAATGCAGTGTTAATGTGACTAATACTTGTGTCACTAATAAATAAGCTCAAAAAAAAAGAAAAGGTCGGCACTGCGGGAGTGCTGCATTGTTGGAGGTGCCAGCTCTCAGGTGAGATGTTTTGTCAGGTGGATATAAAAGATTCCACATCCAGTGTCAGAGGAGCAGCACAGATTCCCCCATGTATCCTGACTGATATTTATCACTCAACCAGCACCACAAACTGATTATCTGCTCCATTTCCTACATTACAACAGGGATTAGACTGGTTGTGAAGTGGCTGGAGGTTTGTAGAGACTGAGAAAGGCACCAGGTAACCGGGGTTGTTTCTTTGTGTGTCTCAGGACAGTCAACATTCACACTTTGTCAGGTGATGGGAACACACTCTTCAGGGAGTTTAGCAGAGTAGGATCAGCAAAACGCTAAGGCTATCATTGCTCCTAAACTCCCACCATCACCAAACCCACCAGCCTTCACTGTTTAAACAGAAACAGCCTTTACTGCCCTGTTTTCCACACGAACCGTCCTCAAACATTAACTCTGTCATTCTCTCTCCACACAGAGGCTGTTAGATCGGTCAGGTATTTCCAGCACTTTCCACTCTGAGGACCTGATTGACAGAATCCTGGGGCAGCACAGTAGCAGTGATTACCATCACTGCCTCTCAGTATCGGGGACCTGGGTTTGATTCCTGGCTTGGGTCACTGTTGTGTGGAGTCTACATGTTCTCCCCGTGTCTGCGTGGGTTCCCCCCGGGTGCTCCGGTTTCCTCCCACAGTCTGAAAGACCGTGCTGGTTAGGGTGCGTTGACCCAAACAGGTGCCAGAGTGTGGCCACTAGGGGATTTTCACAGTAACTTCATTGCAGTGTTAATGTAAGCCTACTTGCGACATTAATAAATAAACTTTTTTTTCCTACATTGCAGAAGAAGACCATTCAGCCCATCAAGTCTGAGATAACCCCAATCCAACCTTGGCCCTGTCTCCATAATCCCAAGAATTTACCCTAGCTAGTCCCCCTGACACTAAGGGGCAACTTAGCATGGCCAATCAACCTAACCCGCACATCTTTGGACTGTGGGAGGAAACCCACGCAGACATGAGGAGGATGTGCAGACTCCACACAGACAGTCACCCAAGCCAGGAATTGAACCTGGGTCCCTGGAGCTGTGAGGTAGCGCTGCTAAACAGTGTGCCACCGTGCTCCCACATCTCTGCTCTGGAATCAGTGACTGGGAGACAATGCACTGAAGGGGGATAGGATCTGGATTCAAACCACACAAATCTTTACACAACGTACAAGCATCACAGGCATGGAAACATGAACAAAAGCAAAAAAACAGAAGCTGAATTAACTTGAGTCCCTCACTGCCTTGTCAAGTGGCATGTTCAGAGGGGCCGTACAGGAAGTCCCTTCACACTACCCACCAGGGAGAAGATGGGAAGCACAGAGAGCAGGGTGGCAGGGGGGAAGATTACAGGCAACCTGGTGTTGTCAGACTTTTTACTATGTTCATCAGCACAGTGCAGGCTGAAGCTCTAGACCCTCACTGGGGAAGTACAATGATCTGATCACTTGACAGACACTACCATCTAGTGGACAATCTAGGAACAGCAAAGCAAGCAGTTGCAGCAAGTGTTTATAAGGCAGCATATTTTCACCCTACGCCTACACACAGGGATATGAAGTGCTAGTTACCTGTTCCATAGTCTATTCTTGTTGGGTTTCCCACGGATTCCTTTAAATACACTGAAGCCTCGACAACAGCAGCACTCAACTCCTGGGGAATCACATTGGAAACCAAGTTCTCAGCCTCCTGTGATGAGAAAGCAAATCAGTGCCAGTGCTGAGATCTCATGAGTGGCATGAGACAGACTCGCCCTCACCCCAGCCCTGTACAGCTCGGGACAGCCTTGCAATTCCCCTCCCAGCCACCACCCTCCCACACGAGAAAGGAGTTCTCCCACGGGTCAGGGGCTGCAAGTTCTGCATGAACTTCTAACAATACTTCAAGTGACTTCCCACCTACATTACCAGAGTTTCATGCCTCCTTTCCACACCAGTATCTTCACTCTTCACGGGGCAGCCTGGACCAGACGTGTCACTGGGCTATTGAATGATGAAGGAGGGGGGAGCCCACTATCTAACTCACCGGGCACTGTGCTTCCAAGAGCCAGGTGAGTGGGAAACCTGTGATTTTCTTGCCCAAGGTCCAGCGCAAACTGGAGACCGAGTCTGGACGCTGTCTCTTCAAGTTAGTCACTGTACAGGGCAAGACAGACTGGAGGGGAGCTACAGAGTGAGACAGACACATCATAATCTCAATGGTCAATCGCTGAGATAACAACTATTACCTGTACCGATGTAAATTAAACAAAATGCATTCAACTTGTCCACACAGGAAATAAACCCATATAATATGCAACTGTGTCTGAAAGAGTGTCCCACGGTTTCGGCACCTCCCCAGTGTCCAATCCACAGCCTGATCCAATTTCTTCACGAAGAACTGAGTACGTTTGTTTTTTGTTTAAATCTAACTGAACAGTCTTTCCGCCGCAAGCCTCCTCCATCCCCAGCACCAAAAACCAAGCCCTAGCTACTTTTTAAAGTTTAGAATTGTCAAAGATATGAAAAGGGATTTAAATAGTGGGACATTAAAACTTTAAAACTTCCACTGAGATGCAACTGTTCTCACTACAACGTACCTTCTCGAGTCTGCTGTACCAAGTGCGAAACGCCTTGTTACCAAATCGGGAGGGCTGATCGACCGGGGGGGTCTCATCGATCCACCTGTCCAGTGTGTTCAGGAGTAAAACTAGTTTCTGCACGGGCTGTAGATGGGGAAAGAAGGGAGATGTCACTGCCTCTCTCTGCACATCACACAAATCAGGAAGAAGATCATGACCCCAGCATGTCCCAGGGCACTTCACAGCCAATGAAATACTGCAGAAAGTGCACCAATTGGGCACAGCAAGCTCCCAGGAAAAAAATAACACCACATGATAATGACCAGATCACCCCATGTCGACACGATAGTTAAGAAAACCCACCAACGCCTCTACTTTCTCAGAAGGCTAAGGAAATTTGGCATGTCAGCTATGACCCTCACCAACTTTTACACAGTCACCATAGAAAGCATTCTTTCTGATTGTATCACAGCTTGGTATGGGCTCCTGCTCTGCCCAAGACTGCAAGGAGCTACAAAAGGTCATGAACAAAGCCTAGTCCATCACTCAAACCAGCCTCCCATCCATTGACTCTGTCTACACTTCCCACTACCTTGGCAAAGCAGCCAGCATAATTAAGGACCCCACGCACCCCGGACATTCTCTCTTCCACCTTCTCCCGTCAGGAAAAAGATGCAGAAGTCTGAGGTCACGTACCAACCGACTCAAGAACAGCTTCTTACTACACTCTGCACTCTCTCGTTTCCTTCTCTATGAACGGTATGCTTTGTCTGTATAGCATGCAAGAAACAATACTTTCCACTGTATGCTAATACATGTGACAACAATAAATCAAATCAAAGATCATCTGGTTTGTCAGAGACGTGGGTTGAGGGATATATATTGTCAGCACAGCAGAGCAAACACTCCTCCTCTTTTTAGTGGACCCGACGGCAGACGGAACCTCAGTTTAATGTCTTGTATGAAAGGTGCAGGATATGAGTTGAAGACTAATTGTTTGTACAGAATGAAGTTAATTCAGTGCTTCTGCAGAATGAGTCCCTTATGTTTAACACCCGCATACAAACTGAGGCAGCTACTCAGTGCTGCACTACTCTCCATCACTCTTCCAGAAAAGGTTCACGGGAGCCAGGATGATCTTATAGTTGATGGTTGAGAAAGTGTGGAACGGGCTGCTCTGGGTACAAGGATCTCCCAGTAGAAAGCAGTTCTCCGGAGGGGCCGTGGGAAGAGGGAAATCAGACACCCAAATGAATCAGAAACCATAAAATCCCTAGAGTGTAGAAGGAGGCCATTTGGCCCATCGAATCTGCACCAACAACAATCCGACCCAGGCCCTAACCCCATAACCCAATGCATTTACCCTATATAGTCCCCCTGACACAAAGGCCCAATTCCCGTATTGTTTTAAACAGACTCAGTGATTGGGTTTCCACAGCTCTCTGAGGAGAATTCCAAAGATTCACCAGCCTCCGAGTGAAGAAATTCCTCCCCATCTCAGTCTTAAACAGCCGGCCCCTTATTCTGAGACTGTGCCCCCTGGTCCCAGACCCCCAGCCGGGGGGAAACATCCCTTCCACATCCGCCCTGCCACACCCTGTAAGGATCGTGTAAGTTTCAATAAGGTCACCTCTCGCTCTCTGACACTCGAGGGAACACAGAGCCAGTCTCCTCAATCTCTCCTGTCAGACCTGTGATCTTCCAAATGAGACACTAAACCTAGGCTGCATCTGTGCTCACAAATGGACCGAAACGATTCCACATCCATTAATTTAAAGATTCCTTCCTGGTGTACTGGCCGAGAATTATCCAATAGCCACGGTGGCACAGTGCTTAGTGCTGCAGCCTCACAGCATCAGGGACCTGGGTTCAATTCCAGCCTCGGGTCACTGCCTGTGTGGAGTTTGTATATTCTAACAGTGGGTTTGTATATTCTCTGTGTGGATTTCCTCCAGGTGCTCCAGTTTCCTCCCACACTCCAGAAATACGTGGGTTAGGCTGACTGGCTGTGATAAATTGCCCCTTAGTGTCAAAGCGATTAGCAGAGTAAATATGTGGGGCTATAGGAATAGAGCCTGGGGTGGGATTGTGGTCAGTGCAGACTTGATGGGCCAAATGGTCTCCTTCTGCACTGTAGGGATTCTATTCTATGTACCAACATCACAAAACAGGTCATCATCATGCCACTGTTTGTGGAATCTTGCTGTGTGCAAATTGGCTGCCACTTTTCCAGCATTTCAACAGTGAACACTTGCTGTGTAATTGCTTTGGGATGATTGATGGTTGTGAAAGGTGTTGTATGTACAATCCTTTCTTTGATATTTTGTATCGCAGTCCACTAACAACCCACACACATACCCAAGGTGATAGCTGATATTAAGAGTTGTATCGTATCCTGCCAGGGCCCTGCAGTGTATACTGATCTGTGACAAAGTTCCCCGAAACAGTGAACTGCTAATCTCAAAAACACTGCGGGGGTGACAGAATGAAGCAGAGGGGGACAACCCTCCACCTCTCTGCTTTCCTGTGCCCACTGGGAAAGTTTGGCATTCTCAAGAGGAGCAGGAAGATGATCAGAGTCCTCTCAGCCAGGTCAAACTCTCCTCCATCGGATAAAAGAGTAGAAGATGCAAACCAATTCTTGTAGCAGGTGTTAACAGCTACTTACATTCCAAGTCATAGAATTCCTACAGCGCAGGAGAAGGCCATTTGGCAATGACTCTCTGACAGAAATTTGGCATGTCAGCTATGACCCTCACCAACTTTTACACAGTCACCATAGAAAGCATTCTTTCTGGTTGATGGGATCCTGCTCTGCCCAAGACTGCAAGGAACTACAAATGGTCGTGCACGTAGCCCAATCCATCACACAAACCAGCCTCCCATCCATTGACCTTGTCTACACTTCCCGCTGCCTCAGCAAAGCAGCCAGCATAATTAAGGACGCCACACACCCCGGACATTCTCTCTTCCACCTTCTCCCGTCAGGAAAAAGATACAAAAGTCTGAGGTCACGTACCAACTGACTCAAGAACAGCTTCTTCCCTGTTGCTCTCAGATTCTTGAATGGACCTACCTCACATTGAGTTGATCTTTCTCTACACTCTAGCTATGGCTGTGACACTACATTCTGCACTCTCGTTTCCTTCTCTATGAACGGTATGTTTTCTCTGTATAGCGCACAAGAAACAATACTTTTCACTGTATACTAATACATATAACAATAATAAATTAAATCAGACCATCTTAGTCAGGCCCTCCCCTGTAACCCCAAGTACTTACCCTCTAATCCCCCTAACCTACACATCTTTGAACACAAAGTGACAATTCAGCATGGTCAATCCACCCAACCTCCACGCCTTAGTCCCGTTTAATCTAATTCCCAAATCAACAATGAAGTGGGGGTAAGGGGCAAAAAGACACCTCCAGCACCTTCACCTACCTGCACCCCAGCTCCAAAATCCCTTCCTCCCTCTGCCGCCTCTTCCTTTAAAACCAACCTCTGTAATCAAGTTTCTGAGTCTCTTTCTTTGGCTCTGATTGTGGAGATGCCGGCGTTGGACTGGAGTGAGCACACTACATGCAACCCCTACCATTTGGCCTGGGCTTGCAAAATCCTACTAACTTCCTGGCTTGAGACAATTCACACCTCTTTAACCTGTGCTCAGCCCTCTCTCCATTCACATTGTCTGCGCCTGTAAAGACTTGATTGGCTGTGAAGACTCACATTCCAACTGTTATCTTGTAATTGAGTCTGTGTCTATGTATATGCCCTGTTTGTGAACCAAATCCTGCACTCACCTGATGAAGGAGCAGCACTCCGAAAGCTCGTAACACCAAATAAACCTGTTGGACTTTAACCTGGTGTTGAGAGACAACTTACTGTTTCTTTGGCTCAATGAGAGAGTTCCACCTGATTGGGCACTGTGATGTGATTTGGAGCTTTATGCTACATTCTATAAATGTACACTTTTGCTCTGATTCATTAAAACTCTTCCACTACAGCCCTCCACGGTGGCACAGTGGTTAGCACTGCTGCCTTGCAGCGCCAGGGACCCGGGTTTGATTCCCAGCTTGGGTCACTGTCTGCGCGGAGTCTGCACATTCTCCCCAAATCTGCATGGGTTTCTTCCGGGTGCTCCGGTTTTCCCCCACAGTCCAAAAGTGTGCTGGTCAGGTGCATTGTCCATGCTACATTCTCCCTCAGTGTACCCGAATAGGTGCCGGAGTGTGGCGACTAGAGGATTTTCACAGTATCTTTATGGAAGTGTTACTGTAAGCCTACTTGTGACACCAGTAAATAAACTTTTAAAGAATCCTTTACCCCACTGATGACTATATGGAAATAACCTTTGCTTATATATAATAGGTGCTATCAGAAGTCCAGCTGTACGTCCTACCTCTGAGCTTTTATAGTCGCATGTGAGTTTTTTCCCTTTCACACTCTCGTTCAGCGTCAGAATAAACCCAATATAATCCGCGTACGCCTGCAGAGAGAGAGGGGGGGCAGGCAGAGAGGGAAGGGAGAACCACACAGAGGGAGGGAGGGAGAGAGGGAGGATGGAACCACACAGAGGGAGGGAGGGAGAGAGGTGGGGAGGGGGGGGGAGAGAGAGAGGGGAAAGAGGGGGGCAGAGAGTGGGGAGAGTGTGAGGTGAGAGGGGGGAAGAGAGGGGGAGAGAGTGGGAGGAGAGAGAGGGAGGTTAATCACAGACCATCTCAAAGCTTTGAATAAACTCAGATTTAAACGCCCATCCCGTTTTTCAATTATTTTTTAACTGTTTCCCTGGAAGGGTGCAGCTCCAACTGCACTGGAGTGGCTCAGAACAAAGCAGCCCACTTGATTTCTACCCCATTCACAACCAGAAAGAATCACTCACTCCCTCCGCCAGGCATGGGAACTCACCAAGATTCCTCAGACACTACCTTCCAAACCCTGACCGCTCCCATCTAGGAAGACAAAGGCAGCTGATACCCAGGAACACCACCCCCTGCAGGTCCCCCTCCAAAACACTCAACACCCTGACTTGGAAATATATCACCATTCCTTCAGAGTCACTATTCAATATCCTGGAATTCCCTCCCTAACAGCCACTGCATACCATCAAACACAACTTTTTTCATTTATGAGATGTGGGTTCACTGGCTAGGCCAGCATTCATCCCTTGTTGCCTCGAGTAGGTGATGGTGAGCTGCCTTCTTGAATCACTACAGTCCCTGTGGTGTAGGTGCACCCACAGTACTGTTAGGGAAGTAGTTCCAGGAATTTGACCCATCGACAGTGAAGGAATGGCAACATATTTCCAAGATGTGGAGATGCCGGCGATGGACTGGAGTAAAAACAGAAAGAAGTCTCTCAACACTAGCTTAAAGTCCAAAAGGTTTATTTGTTTGCTACAGATGTATCTCCAACTCAGGATAGTGAGTGACTTGGAGGGGAACTTGCAGGTAGTGGTGTTCCCAGGTATCTGCTGCGCTTACCCTTCTAGATGGTAGTGATTATGGGTTTGGAAGATGCTGCCTAAGGAACCTTAGTGAATTCCTGCAGTACATCTTGTAGATGATACACACTGTTCATTGGTGGTGGAGGGAGTGAATGTTTGTAGATGGGGTGCCAATCAAGCAGGGCTGCTTTGTCCTGGATGGTTTTGAACTTTTTGAGTGTTGTTGGAGCTGCACCCATCCAGGCAAATGGAGAGTATTCCATCACACTCCTGACTTCTGCCTTGTAGGTGGTGGACAAGCTTTGGAGAGTCAGGAGGTGAGTTACTCGCCGCACGATTCCTAGCCTTTGACCTGCTCTGGTAGTCACAGTATTTATAGGGCTGAATTAACTTAATTCTGTACAAACTGGGTGGCACAGTGACAAGCACTGCTGCCTCACAGCTCCAAGGGCCTGGGTTTGATTCCTGGCTCGGGTCACTGTGGAGTTTGCGCACTCTCCCACGTCTGCATGGATTTCTTCTGGGTGCTCCGGTTTCCTCCCACATTCCAAAGATGTGCAGATTAAGAACATAAGAACATAAGAAATAGGAGCAGGAGTAGGCCATCCAGCCCTTCGAGCCTGCCCCGCCATTCAATAAGATCATGGCTGATCTGTCGCTGCTCAGTTCCACTTTCCCGCCCTCTCCCCATAACCCTTAATCCCCTCTCCTATCAAAAACCCATCAACCCACTTCTTAAAAATATTTAGCGAGGCAGCCTCCACCACTTCAACGGGCAGAGAATTCCAGATATTCACCACCCTTTGAGTGAAGAAGATTAGGTGCACAGGCTGTGCTAAATTAATCCTTAGTGTCCTGGGATGCTTAGGCAGGGTAAATATGCAGGGCTACAGGAACAGGGCCCATTCTCCTGCCTTTTCCCCATAACCCCGATCCCCTTATTAATCAAGAATCTATTTCTGTCTAAAAGGCACTCAATGACCTGGCCTCCACAGCCTTCTGCGGCAAAGAGTTCCACAGGTTGTTTAGTCATTGCTGTTGGCGAATTAATACATTGATAATCATTGGCCCCCAGTAAACTGTGTACCCATCAACCATTCAGTACCTTCGAGCGTTTCCACTTTCCCATATCTGGGAACATGTTGATTTCTTTCTTTGGGACAATGAAATTGTGATTGGCGAACGAGATCTGCATCTCCTCCTCAGGGGATGAACCTGCACAAAACACACACACAATCGTTAAAACAATCTGCTTTCCCAAAGCATCTTCCTCAGAGTCCAAACATCTCAAAACTTGTAACAACCCATGTTTTGAAGTGTGCGCACTGTTATAATGTAGGGAATGCAGCAGCCAATTTACGCATAGCAAGATCCCATTACCAGGAGGTCAATAATGAACAGATAATCTGCCTTTCTTTTTTAAAAAGTGAAGTTGGTTCAGGGATAAACACTAATGAGGACAACAGAGCTAATTCCCCCGATTCTTTCAAAAAGAAGCAGTGCCACAGGGTCTTGTGCTTCCAGCTGACAGCACCGACTCAGTTTAACACTCAAAAGACAGCACCCTCCAGCAGCGTGGCACTCCCTCAGTACAGACACAGTTTCCCCGGAGTGGAACTCAAACTCACAACGCCCCCCCCCCCCTCCCCCGTCTCAAATTTGAGTGTGTAACTCACTGAACAAACGCTGACACCAAAGGGACTGCATCAGAGAGAGGATAGGTGTTGTTAGTCTCTAACAAAAACCAGATCCATTTCTCTGTGCACTCAGCATGGGACCAAACCAGCTGCAGCGTGTGTGGATCAGGGGCTGGTCAGGAATGTAAAAAAGTACTCCAAAAAGATCGACAGAAGGGTAAAACAAAACAAAATAATGAAGGAGAGAGAGATGGAAACACAGAAGAAATAAGATCACAACTTGGTTTATAGCCAGGCCTAGGCTCCAGGTTAGAGGGTGATTGCAATTCCGGAGCTCTGGATACTCAGCGACACATAAGGGGGTGGGGGTGGAAGAGAGCATGCAATTATTGAGGATCGTGGAGACTGAGCTATCTACTCATTGCTGATCAGTCTGTGCCGTGACGTCGCAGCAGAGGGAACCGAGATCCATCGGAACAAAGGACAGCAGCTCCTGTAACACTGACAGTTGGTCTCCCATTAAAAATGTAACAGCATTATCCCATTCAGTGCTCTCAACCGGCACAAGCAGCTGCCACAGAACAATACGGATGATGGAGCAGGCGCCTGCAACAAGACACGCAACCAATATGACAGGACCGTGGGGGTTTAATCAGAGACCCGTCAAGACAAACTAACTTTTCAACACAGTCAGGTAGGTGGGAGTGCAGCCAATGAGTGCTGGGGTTGGGTCATTGAGCGCTGGAAGAGCTTCCTCACAGCCACAAGGCTGCAAACTCCAGGAGGCAGTTTCTCTTTTCCAAATTCATTCCCGGGACGTGGGCATTCCTGCAAGCCTGGCAATTATTGCAATCCACCGCCCCCCCACCCCACCCCAGGTGTCCTGGAGAAGGTGATGATCTGCCAACTCAATGTAACAAGTAAGCAGCCTACTAGGTTACTTCAGAGGGCAACTGTCGTGGGTCTGGAGTCATATAGGTGCCCAGGCCAGTTAAACTTTCCTTCCCGAAAGGGCACGGAAGAATCACACAGGATTTTCAAAGACAGTTTCACGCTCACTTTTACTGACACCAGTGCTTTGTAACCAGATCTTCCAACTGAATTCAGATTCTCAAAATGTCCACAGTGGGAACTGAAGGCATGGTCTCCGGTTCATGGTCACCACTGTACCCTCTAACTATGATTTATCAATCAAGAACAGTAATCCTTTTCAAATATATACCTTCAACCTAGAAGCACTGGAGCAAATCGCATCCACCCTGCTGCTGTCCTGAGACAGAACTCTGAGCTCCCCCTGTCCCAGTGAAAAACCAGAGAGCCCATTCACCCAGCGTGCCATTGGGAAGAGATTTAAAGAGAAAGAATCAGGCAGGAGAAGGTTGCAGACTGGAACACGATACGGTGGCACAGCGGGTTAGCATTGCTGCCTCACAGCACCAAGGACCCGGGTTTGATTCTCGGTTTGGGTCACTGTCTGTGCAGAGCCTGCACATTCTCCCCGTGTCTGTGTGGGTTTTCTCTGGGTGCTCCGGTTTCGTCCCACAGTCCGAAAGACATGCTGGTTAGGTGCCATGCTAAATTCTCCCTCAGCGTACCTGAACAGGTGCTGGAGTGTGGCGACTAGGTGATTTTCACAGTAACTTCATTGCAGTGTTAAAGTAAGCCTTACTTGTGACAAATAAATAAATTTTAGATATGGGAACTTTCCAAAGGGAACTGGGTAAATATTTGAAGAGGAGAAAACTGTGGGGCTGTGGGGTGCGAGTGGGTTAGTGGAAGGTGGTACGAGTTGGTTCAGTGCTGTTTCAACGACAGATAAATAAACCCGATGCAGAAGCTGACAGAGAGAATTTGAGCCAGGGACCCATCAGACTGAGTCAGCAGAAAGATCCGGAATGTCATCCTGCCAGACTGTGCGCAGTGAGTCCAGTTGAAGTCCTAGTCTGAGAGCGATTGCTTCAAGTTAACAGATGCACAAGTGTAAATTCTTCTGTAGGGCACAACAAGAGGCCATTCAGCTGTGTAGCCCTTTGAAAGAGCTATCCAATTTTTCCCAAATCCCTACTCATTCTCCATTGTCCTGCAAAATCTATCCCTAATAAAATTTATCTAATTCAGTTTCTGCCGTCCTTTCAGGCAGCTCATTCCAGATTTAGGTAGAGGAAGTTTCCTGGTCCCTCAGGAAATTCTCTGCAACCTGCATGACCAACTCTCCTGCCAGTCAAACACTTTCTCCTTCTTTTACCCCAAACTTGATGGAAAGCGTTGTCAACAGCACCTGCTCAGCAATAACCTGCTCAGTGACGCTCAGTTTGGCTTCTGCCAGGGTCACTCAGCTCCTGATCTCATTGCAGCTTGATTCAAACATGGACAAAAGAGCTGAACTGCAGCAGTGAGGTGATAACGACAGCCCTTGACATCAAGACAGCATTCGACCAAGTGTGGCTTCAACGAGCCCTCGCAAAACCAGAGTCAATGGGAATCAGGGGGAAAACTCTCTGCTGGTTGGAGTCATACTTGGTATAAAGGAAAATGCTTATGGCAGTTGAAGGTCAACCATCTCAGCTCCAAGATACAACTGCAGGAGTCCCTCAGGGTAGCGTCCTGGACCCAACCATCTTCAGCTGCTTCATCAATGACCTTCCTTCCATCATAAAATCAGAAGTAGGGATGTTCGCCGATGACTGCACAATATTCAGCATCATTCTCAACTTCTCAAACACTGAGCCCAAACATCTTCCCTCAACATTCAATGGGATTACCATCACTGAATCCCCACTATCAACACCTTGTGGGTTACCACTGATCAAGAACCAGGATCTGACATACAAATACTGTGACAAGAGCGGGTCAGAGCTGGGAATTCTCCACAGGTAACTTGACACCTGACTTCCCAAAGCTTGTCCACATTCTACATGGTACAAACTAGGAGTGTGAAGACAGCTGTAGAAAGGATGTTTCCTCCGGTTACTGAATCGAGAACCAGAGGGGACTGAGATGAGGAGGATTCATTTCACTCGGTGGGTGTGAATCTTTGGAGTGCTCTAGTAAGCATGTTCAGGACTGAAAGTTCTCAAGACAAATGACATCAAGGGAATTGGGACTAATGTGCGGATAAGTAACATTGAGGTAGAAGATCAGCCAAGATCTACTTCAAAAGCAAAGCAGGAATAAGGGGCCGAATGGCCATTTCTGCTCCCACGTTCCTACTCTCCACTTGCCTGGATGGGTGCAGCTCCAACAACATTCAAGAAGTTCAACCCCATCCAGCACAAAGCAGCGCCACTTGATTGCTACACCTTCCACAAACATTCATACCCTCCACCATAGACAAACAGTCTGTACCTTCCCCAGATACACTGCAGCAACTCAGAATCATAGAATCCCTGCAGTGCAGAAGGAAGCCATTTGGCCCATCAAGCCTGCACCAACAATGGTCCCACCCAGGCCCTATCCCCATGAGCCTACATATTAAACCTGCTTATCCTCCTGACACCAAGGGGCAATTTAGCATGGCCAATCAACCTAGCACATACATCTTTGGAAGATGAGAGGAAACCAGAGCACCCAGAGGAAACCAACATAGACACAGGGAGAATGTGCAAATTCCACACGGACAGTCACCCAAGGCTAGAATTGAACCCACGACCCTGGCACTGTGAGGCAGCAGTGCTAACCATTGTGCCACTTTGCCGCTAGGGTTCTTTCGACAGCACCTTCCAAACCTGTGTAAAAGGACAAGGGCAGCAGAGACACGGTAACACCACCACCTGGAAACTCCCCTCCGAGACACTCACCATCCCGGCATGGAAATATATCGGCCGTTTCTTCACTGTCACTGGGTCAAGATCCTGAAACTCCCTCCCTAACTGCACTGTGGGTGCACCTACACCACAGGGACTGCAGTGGCTCACCACCACCTTCTCAAAGGGCAATATGGAAGGGCAATAAAAATGCTGACCTAGCCAGCGACACCCACATCACATTGAAGAATTTTTAAAATTTTAATAAAATATCAGCAAAGAACTTTTTTGGGGTGCAGTGAGCAATCTGAGACATGGCATAGGCCAACAGGAGGATTTTGGATAAATGCAAATTACTGCGGATACTGGAATCTGAAACCAAAAGAGAAAATGCTGGAAAATCTCAGCAGGTCTGGCAGCATCTGTAAGCAGAGAAAAAGAGCTGATGTTGAGTCCAGCTGACCCTTTATCAAAGCTAAAAGGCATAGAATGTGGGAGGTATTTATGCTGCAGGCTGAAGGAATGAAAGATGAGTCATAGCCACAGAAACCAGGGGAAAAAACTGCTAATGGCAGTCGAGAGAGAGAATAGAGGGTGTGAATGGCCAACCGGCAGAGAAGCTGTTAACTGTGACAGATGAAAATGTGGGTGGAAGGTTGAACAGAGGTAGAATGTAGAAAAGGGGAAGTGGGGGGAGAAAATGTAAGGGAAGGGGGATGAATTAAGGAGAAAGAGTAGGGGGAGAAGAAAAATGAAGAAAGACAATAAAGAAACATAAGATAGAGAACAGCAAAAAATTAAACAAAATGGAAGGAAAACAAAGGGGTCGAGGTGGGCTAGAGCAAATCATCTGAAGTTGGATTTTGGATCTGGTTCCCAAAGCTCTCCGTCACTGGGAGTTCGATTCACTTCATCGCTGGAACATTGTAGCCTCATTGATGGAAGTGAATCATTGTGATTGGTCTATAACCCTGTTATCACTGCATCAAGTGACTGCCAGGGTGGTAGAAGGTGAATTTGATGGCCCTCAGCTCATTCCAGCATTCCTGAAGGACAATTCCACCAAACAATACACACAGAATCCAAGCCACACATCCAATCAGCAGGACAGGCAGTGGTACAAGGCAGCACAGACCCAGTGACTTTTCAATATGTTTCGTACTTAAGCGACATTTCAAGCATTCTCCAAATGGAAAAGAGAGAATAACCAAAAAGAAAAATACATTCGCTTTCGCACTTTTGAAAGCTGCATTGGCCAATTTGTTTCTCGGACTTTGGTGTGTGCAAAGTGATCAAACCAGATGATCCAATGCCAGGGCATTGAGTTTAAAAATCAGCAAGTCATGTTGCAGCTTTATAGAACCTTAGTTAGGCTGCATTTGGAATATAGTGTTCAATTCTGATCGCAACACTATCAAAAGGATGTTGAGGCTTTGCTCTTTGTTCTACTTTACTGATGTTAATCCAGTTAAGAGGTCAGAAATGGGAGCAGCTAACCCAGAACAACTTAAACAATGGCAGTGAAAGAAGATCTAGGTCCAAGCTGTGAAAAGGCAAGCTCTGGCTTGTTTGGAAGCATGATGTGGATGTGCTGGCATTAGTCTGGGGTAAACACACTAAAAAGTCTGACAACACCAGGTTTAAGTCCACACTGCAGGGTGATCAGTAGCTGGAATGGTCTGATTAGAAATCATGCCAGGATATGGGACTCTCAAAGTTCACACAGATGAATGAGCTAGAAGAACCTCCACCAGCTGAGACATCTTATGATCGGTGCAATCAAATTTTCCTACTTTGAACTGCATTGTGTAAATCTTTTCTTGATGATGCGAAGCTTGCTTCACAGAGCTACGTTAAGTTAGGGCTGACTCCTCGTCCAGTGAATAAGAACAAAGAAAATGACAGTACAGGGACAGGCCCTTCGGCCCTCCAAGCCTGCGCCGACCATGCTGCCCGACCTAACTAAAACCTCTACCTTCTGGGGACCAAAGAACAAAGAAAATTACAATAGGCAGGCTCTTCCCCATGTTTTTCTGAAGCCACACCACTCAGCACCAGTCAAGGAATAACCAGTCACAAGCGACTGGAGGGAAAATAATCATCCAGCACACCAGTCCTGATTAGCGGTGGGACACATCTGGAGATCAGGTAACAACAGCAACTGGACTCCGCTGTCATACCCCCCATTGTTGAACAGGCTGTCTCAGGTACTCTAATAAGAGTCAAGCTGCAGACCCATACCTCAGCTAGAAACATAGAAAATAGAAATAGTCCATTCAGCTCCTCAAAACTGCTCCACAATCCAACATGATCGTGGCTGACTCGTTCCGATTTGATTTATTATTGTTACATGTATTGGGATATAGTGAAAAGTATTGTTTCTCGCGCGCTATACAGACAAAGCATACCATTCAGGGAGAAGGAAAGGAGAGAGTGCAGAATGTAGTGTTAGAGTCATAGCAAGAGTGTAGAGAAAGATCAACTTAATGTAAGGTAAGTCCATTCAAAAGTCTGACAGCAGCAGGGAAGAAGCTGTTCTTGAGTCGGTTGGTATGTGACCTCAGACTTTTGTATCTTTTCCCAACGGAAGAAGGTGGAAGAGAGCATGTGCAGATTGCACCAGCACTCTCTCCATACCCCTAAGAGTCAATGTCATCAGGGAAGGAGAGTGAAGTAAATTCACTCTTTAAAAAAAAAGCCCTGCAGTGTCTGTTGCAATGATCTGGGGTGTCTGCCAGTTTCAAACTGGATTCTTCCTCTAAACGACCTTGTTATTACTGCTGAAAGATGTTTTCTGTATTTTGAAAGACGGCACCCAAATATAAAACCATCAATTAGGTAGAAAAACAGAAATTGCTGGAAAATCAGGCAGGTCTGACAGCATCTGTGGGGAGGGAATAGAGCCGATGTTTCAAGTCTAGATGACCCTTCGTCAGAGCTAAGTATGATCACTGCGATTGAATTCCTTGATGACGGTGTGGATTATACACAGTGTGGAAGGAGTGGGAGAAAGAGCTGAACATTCTCACAGTGAGACAGCACAGAATCACTGGGAGCTGAATCCATAACGAATCACTGCCCTCAACAGAGATCAGAAACAAACTTGGGAGGGAAAACTTCACTCCATTACCCACCAATACAAACCATTTCATTGGACAAGTTGATGAATAGACCACCCTGTGAGATGAATTAGTGTAGGAATGCCCAGCTTCACACCCTCTGAATTCATCCAAGGTGCCCATATCGGGCGCTACAAAAGATTTCCAATAACTCTGGGCTATGACAGGAATGAGAAAGAACACTTCAAGGATCGGTAATCAGGTCCTCCAGCTGTTATGACATTCACATGAAGGTTGATCTGTCTGCTATCAGTTGTGAAGGCACAGTGAGGTGTATAACATACAAGTCTGTATCTAGGACAATTCAGGGAGCCAGATCCTGATCATAACCTCTGCCACGAAGCTCTTGCACATGAGCATTAGACAATGACAGGGTCAAGCTGGGTCACAAGCTCATGTGGAAAAGAAATCCAGGTAAAAGCAGCAGTTTCAGAAGATGGAAAGCAGGGGGTTGGTGGGGTGGGGAAAGAAAGCATAGAGAGATATTCTGAGGACTTTTCCACATCTTGTCTTATGCTCAGCAGCCCACTTGAAGAACACAGAGTTACAGCTGTGATATCCAGATAGACCAAAAGATCTTGCACTTCTGTAGCACCTGTCTTGACCTCAGGATATGTCAGACGTTTTACAGCCAATGAAACTCATTCTCAGTTATAATGGAGCAAACAAAGCAACCAATTTTGCAGAACTCCCACAAAACAGCAATGAGATAAATGACAGATAATCTGTCCTACACTAACGGTGATAGAGGGACAAATATTGACCAGGATATCAGAAAGAATTCTCCCACACTCTTGAATATTACCACCGAATCTATTAAAACTACCAATTAGGATAGACAGGGTCAAAAACAGAAAATAATGGAAAATCGCAGCAGGTTTGACAGCGTCTGTAGTGAGAGAATAGAGCCAACATTTCAAGTCTAGATGATCCTTCATCAGAGCATGAGACAGGATCATTATTTTATACCTCAGCTGAAAGACTGCAATCACCAACATTAGAGCAGTCCCTGGGTACTGGAATAAGCAGTGATTCCCTCAATCATAATCTTCAAATGTCTGCAGTGAGATTTGAAACATTTGAAGCCTAAGCTTTACAGAGTGAGCCAAAGCTGACACATCCTTCTCAAGTAATGGTCGCGACTTGTTCTCAAATCCAAATACCAGCTTACCTCACAGCCGGCTATTTATTGTGAACCTTAATGATAATACCTCAACATTATGACACAAAATCATATGCAGTTATACTTTTAGCGACCAATATATCTACAGCACACTTTTTAAATCTTGTGTCTGAGAATATCTCTTATCTAATTGGATCATCCTGCTAACAGAGACATTGTACCACAACAACTGTAAGAGGGAACCTTGTAACAGCTTTACAAAGCAAACCCCATTAGAAATGTGAACGTAGGAATTGATAATAGGAACACATACATGACTTTAAAATGAGGACTGAGTTAAATCTGCCAATCTCAATTCAATTGTTTCCCACTCTCTGCCCCCACATCACTTTCAGACTGAAGCTTGTTTTGACTCTCTAAAGGAGAGGTATCTTGATAAAGGGATCAAGGGTTATGGCACCATGGTTGCATAGAAGTTACAAACACAGAAACACGTCATTCATTTCAACTGGTCTATGCTGTCCTTATATTCCACACATACCTTTTCCCATTCTCATCCTACCCTATTACGTCTTTCTCCCCCTCATCTATTTATTCAGCTTCCCTTTAAACAGATCTATGTTATTCATCTCAATCAGTCCCTGCGGGAAATCCAGGAGTTGGACGGATGCTGTGATTCCATAAAGGACACCTCAGGTGAACATAGCCTTAGGCAGCTTTGGGCCTTGAAGTCTCAGGTACAGACTGCAACATCTCAGCATGAGTCCAGGCAATCTGGCCCGGTTAGCAATGTGGCATTGACAAGGGCACTGATAAAGTGGACACGAATGATGTGAAGATACAGATACGGCCATGATCCCAATCAATGATGGGATAGGCTTGAAGGGCAGAACGGCCTCTCCCTGTTCCTCCTGACTACAGCTCAATCACAGGATATTACAGAAATTCCTTACATTCAGAATTTACTACACTCTAACAATGAAAGCTGACGTTAGATATTAAATGATAATTCAACTTGAGGCATTGAACTCAGTCTCACTCCCATCAATAGCAGGGGCAGCCTTGGTGAGGTAACAAAGACAATAAAATAAAAGTTTATGAATATTTCTAAATGTAGCTCTGTTTAAAAAAAAAAGAGCAGTGAATAGATAATGTAGGAAGCTGGTCAGTCTCTCAGACACTAACCTGACTCACTGGAACCTGCCATATTCACAACCTGGTAACTCCTTCACAACACCCACCCCCCCCTCCCCCAGCCGGAAGGACAACCCAAACCCCGCCCTTTGCTCTTTGACCTTCACTATTAATTATTTTGTTCGCCTGTGCAAACCAGGACAAGCTCGTTGTATTTAAGAGCGAGGGAAACATTAATCCTGTTCTTATTTAGACCCGAGGTCGATATCCACAATAACGGCGCGGACTGTAAACAAACTGAAAACACAACCCTCCCTCCATCATTGTGAGGGGCACAAGGTCATATTGACGAATATTTCCTTTCCTATCATTCGGCTTCTATCAATAAGTGTGTCTTCCTGGTGAAAAGACGCATTTTAATCCTCCGCCTTTAGCGACTGTGGACCAATGTCAGGTTTTTAGAAGAGTTTTTTTTAAGAAAGGGAAATACATCTGCCCCGCTCAAAGATGGCGCCGCATGCAGGGGCGTCGGAGGTCCCGCCTCTGCTATTCGGCGATTGGGTTAGATGCGGTTGTGGCGTCACATGATGCGCTGTGATTGGTCAGAGGGGCTGTCAGTCACTCCTTGGCCGCGCCCTCCGGGCTGAGGGCTGCAAGTTGTGGGTCTGAGGCGGTCGCCCGTCAGTTCGGAGGCGCTTTGGGCGGCGGGGAAAATGTTGGCGATTTTAGGACGGGTCGTGGTGAGTGACAGACATTTACCTCGCGTTTCTTAACGGCCTTGCTTTTTGCACACCTGTGTGTGTGTGTGTGTGTGTCTCAGCATGAGGTGGTGAGCTCCGGACCAGTGTGAGCAGGAAAGCCCAGGTTCCCATCCCTGTGTTGAGTTAGCTGAAGTGAGCCTACCTGGCAGAGCGGGGGTGGGTCTACAATTGGCCTCAGTGCCCCTGGATTACCCATGATCTCTACTGAAGAGCATATATAAATGGATAGCTGGAATGTGATGCCTACCATGGTAGAACAGCCTGCTCGCACTGACCAGGCTTAGCCAGACACTCTGGCCACTTGAGTGAAGCAGTTTTGGGACAGGGGTGCCTAGAAGCCATAATATTAAATAGAACTGTGTGCTATGTGTGTGTTTCTTTGATGGTTTGTGAAGCAAGTACCCACTTGACTGAAGAATGTTCCTCGATCTTTTTCTTTCCCTGAGTTGTCTGAAATAAGGAATGCAAACTGATGAGCTGAATCCTCATCCTTCTCGATGCTGAATGTGGCCTTTGTTGCCAACAGAAGGGCAAGTTTCTAGTTTCCATTCTTGACCTCAGAATTGACCTGAAATGGAAAATTGTGCTTGTAAAGAGATTGAGTTTAAACAAGATTGGAATGAACTTTAGGCACACTTTAACCCAACCCAACCCAACCCAACCCTCCGCCCCTCAGTTCAAGGAGTAGTTGGGTTAGTCAGTCTAATTTAAGGTCCAGGATTAAATCCTGAACTTTTCACCTCATTCTGGTAATCCAATAGTTTAAGTGCCGATCAATTTCAGGAAGCCTGCAGTGTATGTCCTGAAGTTTTTTTGTCTTTATTTTGCTCCCAAGTTTGCCCTGATCTATTACTATTGTGCTTAATAAGTTGTAATTTAGAATCAAGCTGGATTACCCACTAAACCATTAATGTGCAGATCAGTTATTAATTTAGTAAGCAAAGAACAAATCCTGTCCTTATCAGTAGCTGTGAGGATTTATCTAGTTACAAAGGTTAGGTTACAAAGAACATGATATATTGGAGAACCCCACCCTCCACCCCACCCCCTCCAAGAACAAATGCATTCATTTTTCTTTTAAGTAAAGATTTGTCTTGAAAGTGCAAAGGCTGTCTTCTGCAATGTGCAAAGAGAACATTTGCAAAATACAGATAAACATAGCTTTGAGTTGCAGTCAGAATCTGAACATGACGAGTGGCACGGTGGTTAGCACTGCTGCCTCACAGCACCAGGGACTCGGGTTCATACCCAGCCTCTGGTCACTGTCTGTATGGAGTCTGCAAGTTTTCCTCTTGTCTGTGTGGGTTTCCTCCCACAGTCCAAAGATGTGTGGATTTGGTTGATTAACCATGCAAAATTGCCACTTAGTGCCAGGGGGCTAGCAGGGTAATTGTGTGGTGTTCCAGGGATAGGCCTGGATGGGATTGTTGTCAGTGCAAGCTCACTGGGCTGAATGGTCTCCTTCTGCACTTATAGAGATTCTATGACCTCCTTCAAGGATGATGATCTCAATTTTATTTATTCTTTCATGGCGTATGGCATCGCTGACAAGGCGAGCATTTGTTGCCCATTTCAGAGGTTAGTTGAGAGTCAACCACATTGCTGTGGACCTGGAGTCTTCACTTGGTGTGGCCTTTGTCTGACATTCCCTAAAGGCATTATTGGATGACAGTTTTGTGGCCACCATTACTGAGACTAGCTTTTAGTCCCAGAATTACTAATTAATTAATTGAATTCAAATTCCATTAGCTGCCATGGTGAGATTTGATCCCATGTCTCCCAGAGCATTACTTGGACCTCTGGGAAAACTAATCCAAAGACATTAGCACATCACCATGTCTCCTAAAATCGGAGGGCTTTATTTTCTCCTGTCCTGTCTTGAGACACTATCCCATCTTAAGGCTGAGCAATGAATGTCGAATATAAGAAATGAGAGCAGAAGTAGCCCTTCAGCCCTTTACGTGGCTGATGGATCTCACTCCACATTACCATTCTCACCCCATGTCTGTGATTCTCTTAATATCTCAAAATCTATTCATCTCATTCTTGAATATACTCAAAGATTAAGTAAGCATCTACAGCTGTCTGGGTTGAGAATTCAAAAAAACAGTGACTTGGTTAGTGACAACCACATCCTAAAACTGAATAACATAATGTTATTAAATGTAGGGCTGGGGCAGCAATCAGTTGGTAAAAATCTTGCATTTGTCACACCTGGCATTTACTCAGATTGTGCCAAAGCAACTTGTAGCTAAACATAACAGTTTGTAAACAGCAAGATCCCACAGTCAGCTGTGATTTTCATAGAATCCAAAGAGTGCAGGAAGAGGCCATTCGGCCCATCGAGTCTGCACTGACCACAATCAAACCCAGGCCCTATCCCCATAACCCCATGCATTTACTCTAGCCAGTCCCCCGAACTAAGGGGCAATTTAGCATAGCCAGTCCACTTAAACTGCACATCCTAGGACTGTGGGAGAAAACCAGAGCACCCGGAGGAAACCCACGCAGGCACAGAGAATGTGCAGACTCTACAAGAGAGTGACCCAAGCCAGGAATCGAACCCAGTTTCCTGGTGCTGTGAGGCAGCATTGTGCTGCCTTGATTGAGGGATAAATATTGGACGGGACGTAGACGGGACCTTGGTTTAATGTCTCTTTAGATAGATGACGTGCCTGACGATACAGAACTCCTACAATACTGCATTGGAGTATCAGCCTAGATGATAAGTTCATAATCCTCAGAATGTGGATTGAGGCTCAGGACCCTCTGATTGAGGGAGGAGACTGCCACCTACTGAATCAAGCTAACACTTCATTAAGGATTGAAACACTGTGGATTTTAGCAATGGGATTAGGCCATTTGGCTCCTGTCTATTTCCATAAAGTGTATTACTAACTGTATGTGGCACGGAACTATTAGTACAATATTCCAATTTAACTTTCACACCAGTGTGCGTGACAAAATTCAATGTCTGCTGATTTTTGTCCTTCTTAGGATTCGTATATCACTGTTGTTCAGTTTTTAGGTTTATTGAGCTTGGCGTTTCCTCCCAGCCACAAACACCAGCAGTGCTGCCACTTTGAATGAAATAATGACTGAACAATTCTGCCCAGCTCACCATCCTACTGACTTAGTTGTAAAGACAGTAAAAAGTCTGACAACACCAGGTTTTAGTCCAACCTACTTATTTGATAATATACTCACAAGCTTTCGGGGTTAGCCCCTTCGTCAGGTGAATGGAGAGTTCTGGCCTCAGACAGAGCATATAAAGCACAGACAGTTTAGAGATTACTGATTAGAATGTGAATCCTTACACCTAACCTGCTGTTCAAGACCTGAAGTGGCTGATGATATTATCAAATAAATAGGTTGGACTAAAACCTGGTGTTGTCAGACTTTTTACTGTGTTTACGCCAGTCCAACGCTGGCATACCCACATCATTAGTTGTAAAGGGCATGGTGTTGTATTAATAGTGGTTTAAAACCAGATATAGCTCTCTGAATAATTGAGGATTGTAGACAGTGATCTGACATTTCTCTCCACGTTTCCTTATTTCCCCAGTGACAGCTGCATCTTAGCAAGATGCCTGCCATTGCTGTCTGTTTGTTTCCCTGCCCCTGATGGCTGAAATTGTTGAATATAAAAATCCCATTGCCTTCCTCCAGTCTGTGCTAAGTTCCTGTGGTAATCTTGGCTTTCCCAATATCTTCACTGCCTCTGGGCTAGAAAAGGAATATTCAGCCATTATTGCTGCTCTGATCACCAATCCTCAAAAGTAGCTTTGAGATACACCAGAATTATGGAAAATAACTTTTCACTCACCATCTTGACTCCCACTTGAAGAAATGACACAATTATTACAGCGCAGAAGGAAGCCATTCGGCCCATTGTGTCTGCACTGGCTCTCCAAATGAACATTACGTCTTAGTGCTGTTCCCCTACCTTTTCCCTGTACCCCTGCACTTTGTTTCTGTTCAAATAATCGTAAAATGCCCTCTTGAATACCTCAATTGAACCTGCCTCCGCACACACCCAGGCAGTGCATTCCAGACCCTAACCACTCGCTGTGTGAGAAACGTTTTTTTTTTGCAACACGTTTGCTGCTTTTGTAAATCATTTTAAATTTGTGCCCTCATGTTCTTGGCCCTTTTACAATCGTAGAATCCCAACAGTGCAGAAGGAGGCCATTCAGCCATTGTGCTCCAATTTCTTCCCACAGCCCAAAGATGTGCTGGCTAGGTTGATTGGCCATATTAAACTGACCCTTAGTGTCAGAGGGATTAGCAGGGTAAATATATGGGGTTATGGGGGATAGGGCCTGGGTGGGATTGTGTTTCTATAAGATCTCCCTTCATTCTTCTGAATTCCAGTAAGTATAGCGCAAGTCTATTCAGTCTCTCCTCATAAGCCAGCCCTCTCAACTCCGGAATCAACCTAGTGAATCGCCTCTGCACCCATTCCAATACCAGCATATCCTTACTCAAGTAAGGGGACCAAAATTGTATACAGTATTCCAGGTGTGGACTCACCAGCACCTTATACAGCTGCAACATAACCTCACTGTTTTTAAATTCCATCCCTCTAGCAATGAAGGACAAAATTCCATTTGCCTTCTTAATTACCTGCTGCACCTGCAAACCAACTCCTTGAGATTCCTGCACAAGGACACCCAGGTCCCTCTGCAGAGCAACATGCTGCAATTTTTTACCATTTAAATAATAGTCCATTTTGCTGTTATTCCTACCAAAATGGATGACCTCACATTTACCTACATTGTACTCCATCTGCCAGACCCTCACCCACTCACTTAGACTATGTATATCCCTTTGCAGACTTTCAGCGTCCTCTGCACACTTTGCTCTGCCACTCATCCTAGTGTCATATCTGAATTTTGACACTCTACACTTGGTCCCCAACTCCAAGTCATCTGTGTAAATCGTAAACAATTGTGGTCCCAACACTGATCTCTGAGGCACATCACTAGTCACTGACTGCCAACCAGAAAAAGATCCATTTACCCCCACTCTTTGCTTTCTGTTAGTTAACCAATTCTCTATCCATTGCTAATTTACATTACCTGTAACACCGTGCACCTTTATCTTATGTAGTTGTCTCATCCCTTGGACCATTCTTGCAAACCTTCTCTGCACTGCCCCAATACGTTCACATCCTTCCTATAATGTGGCATCCAGAACTGTACACAGTATTCTAGCTGAGGTCTAACTAGCATCTTGTACAAGTACAGCATAACTCCTTTACTGTTAGATTCTGTGCCCCTATTTATAAAATCCAGGATACTGTTATACTTTATCAACTGTTGTCACCAGCTGTTCTGCTCCCTTTAATGAGCTGTGCACATATACACCCAGCTCCATCTGTTCCTGCACTCCCATGAGAATTGTATCCTTTATTTTGTATTGTCTCTCCATGTTCTTCCAATCAAAATGCATCACTTCACACTTCTCCGCATTGAACTTCATCTCCCCACTCCGTCATCTTGTTTATGCTCTATTGAAGTTCCTCCTCGCAGTTCACAACACTTCCAATTTTTGTATCATCCGCAAACTTTGAAATTGACACTGCATATCAAGATTGAGATCATTAATATACATCAGGAAGAGGAAAGGCCACAATACTGATCCCTGGGGAACTCCACTACAAACCTTCACCCACCCAGAAAAATACCCATTGACCATTATTCGCAGTTTCCTTTTATTAATCATTTATGGGATGTTGGCTTGCCTGGTCAGTGTTTACTGCCCCTCTCTAATTGCCTTTTGAGGGGATAATTAAGAGTCAACCACATTACTTGCCCAATTTTGTATCCATGTTGCTACTGTCCCTTTATTTGTGAGTTATAACTTTTCTCACAAGCCTGTTGTGTGGCACTGGTTCGAATGCCTTATGGAAGTCCATGTACCTCACATCACCGCATTACCCTCATTGACCCCTTCTAGTACCTCTTCAAAAAAAACTCCAGCAAATTAGTTAAATATGTTCGCCCCCTTATGACGGTACTGTACCTTTACAAAATGTGGTATAATCATGTTCCTTTGTAGAGTGTTTCAAGTAGGCCTTAGCACTATATTAGTGCTTTGATGTCCGTAGCTATTGTCCTCTAATTGTTACTGAAACTGTATAATAGACGTCATGCTGATTTTAATCTGACCTAATGCAGCGTCCTGTGGTTTTTATTAACCCCTTGGGATTGCTGAGTGCAGCTTGATTGACAGTTTGTCATGTGGCTAAGGACAGAAATATCCAGGTTTTAGTTTCATTTTATCAGATGCTGTTTGGACTTGAGATAGAAAGCAGTATCTTTTGTTTTCCCTCTGTGGAGTTGGACATTCTGTTATCAGGGAGTTGCTGTTAGAAGGTAGTGGAAGTAGGCAGTATTTCTGTCTCCCTTTCCACACAACCCTGCCACAGCAACCTCTGCAAGACATGCCGGATCATCGACACGGATACCATCATCACATGTGAGAATACCATCCACCAGGTACATGGTAAATACTCTTGCAGCTCGGCCAACATTGTCTACCTGATACGTTGCAAGAAAGGATGTCCCGAAGCATGGTACATTGGGGAGACCATGCAGATGCTACGACAACGGATGAATGAACATCACTCGACGATCACCAGGCAAGGCTGTTTCCTTCCTGTTGGCGAACACTTCAGTGGACACGGGCATTCAGCCTCTGACCTTCGGGTAAGCATTCTCCAAGGCAGCCTTCACGACACACGACAGCGCAGAGTCGCCGAACAGAGACTGATAGCCAAGTTCCGCACACGTGAGGACGGTCTCGAGGACGTGAATAATTTGCCGGGTGTTAGCGATGGAAAGGTGGTAGGAATGGAGGGTCTTAATGACATTACTGTTACTAGAGAGGTGGTGCTCGACAGACTGGAGGGGCTGATTGTGGACAAGTCCCCAGGACCGGATGGAATGCATCCGAGGGTTCTGAAAGAAATGGCGGAGGTGATAGTGGATGCCTTGGTGGTTATTTTCCAGACGTCGCTGGATTCCGGGGAAGTGCCGGAAGATTGGAAAACGGCTAATGTTACGCCGTTGTTTAAGAAGGGTGCCAGGCAAAAGGCGGGGAATTATAGGCCGGTTAGTTTAACGTCTGTGGTAGGTAAAATGTTAGAATCCGTCATTAAGGAGGAAATTGCGAGGCATCTTGAAGGGAATTGCTTGATAGGGCGGACACAACACGGTTTCATTAAAGGGAAGTCGTGTCTGACAAATTTACTGGAGTTCTATGAGGATATGTCTAGGGCAGTGGATAGAGGAGAGCCGGTGGATGTGGTCTTTCTGGATTTTCAGAAGGCGTTTGACAAGGTACCTCAAGAGGTTATTGCAGAAGGTCAGGGGACATGGAGTTGGGGGTAGGGTGTTAGCGTGGATAGAGGATTGGTTGTCAAATAGGAGGCAGAGAGTGGGGGTCAATGGGTGCTATTCGGATTGGCGGTTGGTGACTAGTGGGGTGCCCCAGGGGTCGGTGCTGGGGCCTCAGCTATTTACCATTTATATAGATGATCTGGAGGAGGGAACCGAGTGCAGGGTGTCGAAATTTGCTGATGACACCAAGATTGGGGGAAAGGCAAATTGTGCGGAGGGTGTGGAGAGTCTGCAGAAGGATCTAGATAGGCTGGGCGAATGGGCCAGGAAATGGCAAATGGAATTTAATGTTGGCAAGTGTGAGGTGGTCCACTTTGGTAGGAAGGACTATTACTTACGTGGCGAAAAACTGCAGCAGGCGACGGTGCAGAGGGACCTCGGGGTCCTTGTGCATGAGTCGCAAAAACCCAGCTTGCAGGTGCAGCAGGTGGTCAGGAAGGCGAATGGGATGCTGGCCTTCATAGCGAGGGGGATTGAATATAAAAGTAGGGAGGTCTTGCTGCAGCTGTATAGGGCATTGGTGAGGCCGCAGCTGGAGTACTGTGTGCAGTTTTGGGCGCCGCACCTGCGCAAGGATATTTTGGCCCTGGAGGGAGTGCAGAGGAGGTTTACTAGGCTGATACCGGAGTTGAGGGGATTGAGCTATGAGGAGAGGCTGAATAAACTAGGCTTGTACTCGTTAGAGTTTAGAAGAATGAGGGGAGATTTCATTGAGACGTATAAGATGATGAATGGGATGGATAGGATAGAGGTGGAGAGACTCTTCCCGCTCAAAAAAGACAGTAGGACTAGGGGGCACAGCCTCAAGATAAAGGGGAGGCGGTTTAGAACGGAGTTGAGGAGGAACTTCTTCACTCAAAGGGTGGTGAATCTCTGGAATTCTCTGCCCGTTGAAGTGGTGGAGGCTGCCTCGCTAAATATTTTTAAGAAGCGGGTTGATGGGTTCTTGATAAGAGAGGGGATTAAGGGTTATGGGGAGAGGGCAGGAAAGTGGAACTGAGCCACAACAGATCAGCCATGATCTTATTGAATGGCAGGGCAGGCTCGAAGGGCTAGATGGCCTACTCCTGCTCCTATTTCTTATGTTCTTATGTTCTCAACAGGGATCTTGGGTTCATGTCGCACTATCTGTAACCCCGGTGACTTGCCTGGGTTTGCAAAACCTCACTTACTGTACTGTCTGGAGACAATACACATCTCTGTAACCTGTGATCAGTGCTCCTTCCACTCACATTGTCAGCCACTTCAGGTCTTGAACAGCAGGTTAGGTGTAAGGATTCGCATTCTAATCAGTAATCTCTAAACTGTCTGTGCTTTATATGCTCAGTCTGAGGCCAGAACTCTCCATTCACCTGACGAAGAGGGAAACCTCGAAAGCTTGTGAGTATTATCAAATAAATCGGTTGGACTAAAACCTGGTGTTGTCAGACTTTTTACTCCCTTTCTCTCCCCAGAGGCTTTTTGGTAAGCTCCAGAACTGGGAAACCTCAGAATTTTAATCCAACATTCAATGGATCAATTCACAGCAAGTGTTAAAAAGCTGAAAACCCAGCATCATGTGAACATACTTGCTTTTTGTGCCAAGTCTAGGAAGGGGTGTATGTTTGTGGGATGTTGTTTGACTAGATAGCTAGCTTGTTAACATAGAACATTACAGCGCAGAACAGGCCCTTCGGCCCACGATGTTGCGCCGACCAGTTTTTTTTAAAAAAAAACACTGACCCACTAATCTAAACCAATCCCTTTTCGTCCATAAACCTATCCACAGATCTCTTAAACGCCCCCAAACTAGGCGCATGTTAAGATTTATATTGTGTCATGTTTGAGCTTTGTAATTGGTAAAAATTATGCTAAATCTTTTTATTTCATTTTAACTGTGTTCTTCAATGAACTTTGTTCTTGTGGGTCACTTGAATCATACCTGGAGTAGGCCTTAGCTCACCTTATGCTCACCTATGCGAAATTCAAACATAAAAACTTAGGGTCTAGGCTAATTTCATAAAACACCATGGAGTTTCTGGCCTGGGTCTTAACACCCTTAGAAATCCATACTGATTTTTACGTAATCAACTTGTGCTTTTCCACATGACTACAAATTCTATTCCAATTTCAATGTTCCTAGAAGCTCCCACGCCACTACAGTTAAGTTAACTAGTCTATAATTGCCAGGCTTATCCTTGCAACCCTTTTTGAACAAAGGCATAATGTCTGCAATTCTCCACTCCTCTGGCATCTCCCTGTGTCTGCCCCTGGGTGCATCTTATCCAGTCCTGGTGCCTTATAAATTTTAAATATTGACCATCTGTTCAACACTATCTTCTTATCAATTTTGAACTTTTCTATTGACACAATTTGATCCTCTGTCACTATGGTCTGGATAGTATCTTATCGTTTTGATAAAGGCAGATGCAAAGTATTCCTTTATTACTTCAGCCATGCTCCATGTGTAAATTCCCATTTAGGTCCCTAATCAGCCCGACAACTTTTATCACCCTTTTAATGTGCTGAGAGAAGACTTTGGGATTCCTCCCCATCATGGACTTAAATGGGTGATCCCCTTACTCTGATATTAGACCCTCCCACAAAGGGAAACAACCTTTCAGCATCTACTCTGTCAAGCCCCGGAGAATCCAAAATGTCTCAATAAGGTCGCCTCTCATTTTTCTAAATTCCGGTGAGCGCGAGCCCAACCTCTCCTCGTAAGAAAATCCCTCCATATCCGGTATCAGCCTAGTGAACCTTCTCTGCCTGCAAATGCCAGTATATCTTTCCTTGGATATGGGGACCAAAACTCTTCACAGTATTCCAAGTGTGGTTTACCAATGCCTTGCATAGATTTAGCAAGACTTCCCTATTCTGTTCCCTTTGAAATAAAGGCCAATATTCCATTTGCCTTCTCAATTGTCTGCTGAACATGCTTGCAAGCGTGAGACCCTAAATCCTTCTATGCTGCAGCTTTCTGCAGTCTTTCTCCATTTACATAATATTCAGCTCCTTTTATTCTTACAAGAAAACGGCATAACTTTACATTTTCCTACATTATATTTCATCTGCTAAGTTTTTGCCCACTCACTTAACTCTATATCCTTCTGTAGGAGTTCTGTAAAAGGGCCATTTAAATCTGAAACACTAATGTAGACTCTTTGTGACATCTTCACCAATTGCCTTTCCACCTATTTTTGTGTCATCTGCAAACTTGGCAGTGGTACGTTCACTTCCCTCGTTTAAATCATTAAGTATTGTAAATAATTGTGGCCGTGGCACTGATCGTCTAGTTACAAGTTGCCATCCTGGAAATGCCCCTCTTATCCCAACTTTCTGTCTTGTAGCAGTTAGCTAATCTTCTATTTGTGCTAATATACTGTCCCCAATGCCATGGGCTCTTGTAAAATAGCCTTTTGTGCAGTACCTAATCAGAGGCTTTTTGGAAATCCAAGTATGTTACATCTACTGGTTCCTCTTCGTCTACCCTTCTCTTTATCACCTCAAAGAATTCTAATAAATTTGTCAAGCATGATTTCTCCTTCATGAAGCCATGTTGACTCTGCTTGATTATATTATGCATTTCTAAATGCTCTACTATTGCATCCTATATAATTGACTCATAACATTTTCACAATGACATGTTAAGCTAATTGGCTTGTAGTTATCTGTTTTGTCACCCTCTTTTTTTTAAATGAGGATGTTACATTGGCAGTTTTCTAATCCTCTGAGACTTTTACTGAATTTAAGGACTTTGGAAGATTGCTACCAGTATATCAACTATCTCTGTGACTACTTTTATATCCTGACGTACAATCCATCAGGTCCAGGGGGCTTATTGGCCTTTAACCCCCATTAGTTTCCCCAGTGCTTTTTCTCTAGTGGTAGCTGTTGTATTTCTTTCGTCTCCCAGTTTTGCCCCTTGATTATTTAGTATTTTTGAAATGCTATTATTGTCTTCTTCTGCAAAGACCAATGCAAAGCGTGTATTTCAATGCCTCTGCCACATCCTAGTTCCCCCAATATCATTTTCTAAGGGGCCTATGCTCACTTTGGCCCATCTCTTCCTCTTTGTATCTCTTGCTGTTTGTTTTTATATCACTTGCTAGTTTGCCCTCGTAGTTTATTTGTCCCTCTCTTTTTGTTGGTTTTTTAAAACTTTGCCAATACTCTGGCTTACTGCTAATATTTGCCACACGGTATGTTTTTTCTCTCAGTTTAATACTTCCCTTAACTTCCTCGGTTAGTCATGACTGATTTATCCCCTTTCTAGAATCTTTTATCCTCGCTGGGATGAGTCATGAGCTATTTTCGTAAATGTCTGCCATTACCGATCAACCCTTTCCCAGTCTGCTCTAGCCAGCTCTGTCCTCGTTACTTTATAACTGTCCTTATTTAAATTTAGCGCAGTCGTTTCTGACATAAGTTTCTCTCATTCAAACTGAACGCTAAATTCTATCATGTTATGGTCACTATTTCCTCGGGGACCTTTTGTTCTACACCTCGGGGCAGCTTCTACAATGACTCAATGGAGAAAGGCCATCGTCGAAGGTCCTTCTGCCATACTGAACACAGAACTCTTCTGACTGTATGTTTGATATGAAATGTATATTGTAAATTAAACCAATAATTGTAAGCGTAGTGAGACTCCTCAGAGTGCAATGTACTTATTGAAATAAATTGAGCTGTATTGCATATTATGTAATGTTATATATCTTATATAGAATCTTATATAATGTACTTTAACGATTTATTTTTCAAGGGGAAAAAATATTTTCTTGGTTTCCTCTGCTGTCGGAGTTTATGTAGACTTGGCCATTGTTCTTACAGGCATTAGTTGCCCTCCAGGGCCTCGACTTCTGAGGATCTGGCAGTGTGCGGAGAGATGGTGGTTTAAGGCATGATAATCATTAGTATCACAGCTGATATTAGTCCTTTACAATTCAAATCAGTTGTGATCAGGAGCGGGAAACTGGGTTTCATTATATTATGGCTTTATAATAGTGAACTCTGCAAACATTCTGCAGGTCAGTCAACATCTGCAGAGAGATCTGACTAGTTAAAAAGTAAAACGTTTACTTATTATTCACAAGTAAGTTTACATTCACACTGAAATGAAGTTACTGTGAAAATCCCCTAGTCGCCACACTCCGGCGCTTGTTTGGGTACACTGAGGAAGAATTTAGCACAGCCAATGCACCCCTAACCAGCATGTCTACAGACTATGGGAGGGAACTGGAGCACCCCGGAAGAAACTCAAGCAGGTGCAGGGAGAACGTGCAAACTTCACGCAAATAGTGACCCAAGCCGGGAATTGAATCCAGCTCCCTGGCAGTATGAGGCAGCAGTGCTAATCACTGTGCCACCATGTCGCCATGTTAATGTTTCTGCCTTTTTGTCAGAACTGAGTTTTCCCACATCCCCGTGGCACTGACTCAGTTGCAGCAACCCTGCCAGCTTCCTACCTGAGGGTTCACAGTCAGGACTTTCTCCTCCTGCTGATCAGTCCGTGTTCCCAGTTCACTGAGAGCCAGCATAACCCAGGTGGCCCGAATGGCCCCCTTCTATGCTGTGAAATGCTCTGATTCCTCCACATCCCCTGACCTTTAATAGTCTACAGTGACTCCTTTTGAAGAAATGGTCAGGGAATGGGAATTTTCAGTTCCTCGCAAGTCAGGACAGTGATAATATTGGTAGTTAAATATCTGGTCTGTTTTCCTTTTTTTTATTTTTGTTTTTGACAGATTTAGAACGAGGGAGGAGAAGGCTGTTAAACACAGCTTTCATTACATGTGTGTATCATTTCAATCCCAGATTAACTCCTGTGGAGTGGAATTAGAGAGTCTGTGCTTTTGGCTTTTATGTTTGTTTCTGCGATGGATAGAAGGAAGGATTTCCTGAAGGTACAGTTTGAATTATTACAAATCAAAATCTGTCAAGAACAAAGCAACAGCCAGCTCCTTCCACTAACACAAAACTAACATTCAATTTCCTTTTAATATCCTGTCTGCTTTAACCAATCTGAACACTTTTCCAGGAAAACCAAGTTCTGCATCCAGATAGTCCTGCAGTCTTAGGGACGAAAACAAAGAATGGCTGAATTAAAGCAAGTACTGTGTCCATTTTGGAACGGAAATGTAGACACCGGGAAGGACCCTGCAGAATCGGACACAGTCCACGCTGTGTCTTGGAATTTGGTGGAACGATGGGCGTTCCAATTGGTTTCACTGTCATGAGGCTAAGCAGAAAGTGGGGATGTCAAAGGGAAAGCTCTCTGAGGGCCTGCTCCCAATCACTAAGCTTTCCTCTGCTGGAAAATGGTTGTGTGGATTCAGGCTGGAGAATAGTTAGATTTTTTTTTACTCATTCATTCTTGGCCTGTTGGCTTGGCCAGCATTTATTGCCCATCCCTAATTTCCTCCCCTTGAGAAGGTAGTGGTGAGGTGCCTCCTCGAACTGCTGGAATTCATGTTGTGAAGGTACACCCACACTGCGTGTAGGGTGGGTATTCCAAGATTTTAATCCAGAGGCAAGCGAAGGATTTCCAAGTCAGAACGGTGCGTGTGTAGAGGAGAAGTTGCCTAATGATGGTGCTCCCATTGTATCCATTGCCTTTGTCCATCTGGGTGGTAGACGTAGAAGATATATCTGAAGGAGACTTTGAGTTTGGCTGTGATGCCACTACTGCTGAATAACTCAACAATTATTGCCATATTGAGTGAAGAGAGTTACATGGGTTAGACATGGAGGGAAGAAATCTGAGCCAGTTTGTTTTGTATTTTTAACTGCTGACTCAGGCACCAGTCTTCCCTCTTGGTGATGGTGTAAGTCAGAGTTTCCCAAATTTTTCTGACCACGGAACACTTTTGACCTCCCAAGGGGACTGACGGAACCCCAGAGAAATTCTTATTATTTCCAACAGTTAAATCACAAGAAATTGGTTGTTTTTGCACAGTAGATACAGACGTACAGAAACTAATTTATGAAGCTACTTTAAATTTCTTACCATTAAAAAATTCTTTCTAAAAAAAGCACCAAGTCTTATCTGTTTGTCATTTTTAATGAGAGGAGTGTGACTAAAAGGCTGGATTCTCATGTCAGACTTGCTCGCACACATCCTGTCATCTCTCTCTCTACCACGCTTACACCTCTCATATATATGGGTGTAGTAAGTAGTCTCACAACACCAGGTTATTTGGGAGCACTACCAAATAAACCTATTGGACTTTAACCTGGTGTTGTGAGACTACTTATTGTGCTTACCCCAGTCCAACACACACCATCAACCCTTTCTTTCACATGCCGGTGATCCCCATTCACCCTGCATCCTAACTCAAATCCCGTTTTCCCCCTTGCCATGCTCTCCCACTGCCACTCCAGATCACCCTGTAACTTCCACCATGCCTGCTCTACCCATCACTCCCACCCGCTGTCCCCAGAATCTGGCCTCTAATGGCACAAGCAGCCTTCTGGCAATTATCAGATGTTATGTATCAGCCTGGCCAGCCAGAGAACACAGGCTGAGAAGCCATGGTGTGAATCATAAAACAGTTGGCAATTTCTGTTTTGCCAAAGAAGCCAAATCCTGGTGAGAAATCAGTGGAGGAGGCTTAAAAGCAACTTTATTTTTCTTCCTCTTAGCCCAGTATGACTAGTTAGCTCTCTCCCAGCTCTTTTCAGTAATTTCCCCAACCAAAATAGCATTTCAATCTGTACACTTTTGTTTTTGTAACTCGTGACACCAAAACTTCATGGAACCCTCTCCGTCAGTGCCTCTCTGAAGGAAGGGCATTTAACGACAAACAAAACGTCCTCCCTATTTTTCTGGACAATATCTGGATATTCAAAGCAAGAGGTCAATAGATTTCTAGATATCAGTAACGTGAAGGGGATGGTGTGGAAAATGGTGCTGAGGTAGATCAACCATGATCTAGTGAAACAGGTTTGAGGGGCCGAATAGCCTACTCCTGCTCCTATGTTTATGAATTATACTCCATTGAGGTACATCCCTGTCCTGAAGTATCCTTAACAAAATCTTACAGTGGGATCTTGCAGTGAAAAATCAGCACATACACACAGCCCTTGTGTTGCTGCAGAAGTTTCATTGTGTACGATGTATGCCTCATATTGTAATGGACATTACAGATAGAGCAGTGTTGCCAGCAGTACAGAGGTTTATTTGTGAACAGACAAGGTTTATGAACGTCAGCAATCTCTTAAGTCTTTATTTTTTCTTTCCTGTTTTCTGCTCTCCTCCAGGTGTCTTATGTTATGATGTACAGGGTGTGATAGTTCCTGTCATTTGCAATGAGAGGATCATGTCGACTGGGTTTGTGCGGTTCAACGGCAGGAGCTAATCGCTGTCCAGCACATTGCCAACAATAAAAAATAATTTGCTGCAAATCAAATCAAACCAATGCACATCCATGGCTGATGTATATTTTAAAGGGGTCCACAGGCTGGAAAGGTGTATTGTGGGGTCTAACGTTGGAGCTGAGGCATCAATTCGATGAACTGAATGGCCTCCTCCTGTGCCATTATGACTATTACCCCGGGTTTACAACCCTCTGGGATCTCAACAATCTTCCCATTCTGGTGGTGATTTTAATTACTGTGCCTTCACCAAATGTGTCTTCAAGTGAGCTTTTCATTCCTTCTCGTTTGTAGAGGGCTATGGGGAAATGGCACAGACAAGGAGTTGAGCTGGCATAGATCAGTCATGATGGGATTGAATAGCAGGGATGGCTTGAAGCTGGTGGCCTACTCCTGCAAACCTCTCCAGCCTGTTCTTCTCCTTTAAGACAGTCCTTAAAATCTATCTCTTTTGATCACCTGTCTATATATTTCCCTGTGTACCTCAATGTCAGATTTTGTTGTAAACCTTCTGTGATACATTGGAATGTTTTACTATGTTAAAAGTGCTATATAAATGCAAGTCGTTAGTTTGCTACCTGTTGATCAAACTCTTTTGTTTTACGTTTAGCTGCGACCCATCTCATTGAGGCCGGGCTGTTTGGTGAAGCCCATCGCTCCTACGAGGCTACCTGGACGCTACCTTGCCCACCAAAAATCTTTGCCTCGGCTACCGGTTCCTCCTCTCCAACAGACCCTTGAACGATACCTACTGGCCTTGGATCCCATTGTCAGTCAAGAGGAATTAGAAAATACCAGGCTGATAGTGAAGGAGTTTGGCCAAAGGGGTGGTGTGGGAGAAAGGCTTCAAGCGAGTTTGGAAAGAAGAGCAAGGAAGACTGAGAACTGGGTATGATTCAAGTTACTCGGCTGTTGTTAATCTTTGCTTGACTGATATCCCAAATTAAGGGAAAAAAATAGAGCTTGAAGGTTTAGGATGGCCATCACGTCAGCGTTGGGTTTGACTTTCAGTCAATTGAAAGCAACCAAACATTTGGAAAAACCTGTTGGCTTAACCATGTGATTGTCTCCAAATCATGGAAAAAGGTCATTCAGCCCATCGTGCTGTGCCAGCTCTTTGGAAAAGCTATCCAATTAGTCCCACTTGCCCAACTCTTTGCCCATAGCCCAGCACATCTCTGCTTCTTAGCTATGTGTCTTCATAGCCATGTTGGGAGAAATGCCCACTGTGAACTGGCTGTGGTCTTGTTCAGTTCAAGCATTACCATGTTCCAGAATTCCCCACCTAGTGTTCTGATGTTCTGTTTGCCTCTGCTGGGATAAATGTTTTCAGTGGGGAGGGGTGCACAGCATTAAGCTCTGGTGAAGGAGGCGGATTTGTCGGGAAGGTAATAAAGAACACCCTTCCCAAAGCTGCTCCGTTGCAGAGACCTGCTTAGGGTGGGATGGGAAGGTTGGGGAGGAGTTGTCAGTTGGGATATCAGACGTGAGTATTTGTCCCACCAACCTGAACACTGAAAAAGGAAATCAGTAGACACTGAGTGACAATGTGGTGCTGCTGTGCCAAGTGTGCTTGCCACAGAACTCCCACTGCAGGATTTCAGCAGTGCTAGAATATCACAGTCATGGTGTGTCCTGTTGTGTTCTCTCACACATGTCCAGATGGGCATTCTTTCAACATTACCCATCAAAAGTTTCAGGAATAGTTCCATGGAAGGGACTCCACGTCCTGCTCCCTCTCTCACAGCATTCCAAGTGGATCAATCTGCTGCCTAACGTGGGATTGATAGCCAGGCTGTGAAGAATAGAACTGGAGCCAATCTTTACACACTCGATAGGGAGCGATGGCCTAGTGGTATTATCGCCAGACCATTAATCCAGAAACTCAGCAAATGTTCTGGGGACTGGGGTTCAAATCCAGAATTCAACAAAAAATATCTGGAACTAAGAATCTGCTGATGACCATGAAACCATTGTCGATTGTTGGAAAAACCCATCTGGTTGGTTAATGTCCTTACGGGAAGGAAATCTAGTGTCCTTACCTCAACACTGTGGTTGATTCGCAACTGCCCTCTGCAATGGCCTGGCAAGCCACTCAGTTGTTGGAGAAGGCAGCTCACCACCTTCTCAAGGGCAATTAGGGATGGGTGATGAATGCTGTCCCACAAATGAATTTAAATATATACATATATACGTTACAAACACAGACCTCTTAGCCACTATTTGAATCTGATCCTATTTATAAGAACACAAGTGAATCCCCAGTTAATGGGCACCATCTGCATACAATTAACAAGCTACAGAGGAAGATCCCAGTTTCAGTCCCTAACTGTCTGCTTAGTTTTACAGAGGGGAAAACTGAGGTGCTATAAATGATCTTGTTAAATCTGGGCTCAGGTTAGATGGGCGTACTGCCCGTTTTCTGGGGACACTCCCCAGGTGAGATACAGTGTCCTTGGCAGTAATTCTGCTTTTCGAAGCTCATCCCCAAATTATATCCTGACCATTAAATGGGGAGTCAGGTGGTCCCAAGCTGCCTGGTGGTTGGTCAGTAAAGCTGGTAGGGCAGGTCTGGTTCTGATTTTAATGGGAGGGATCTCAATCTCCTGTTAACCAGCAGAAGGACTGGATGCCCCGAGTGACTTTAATTACAAAGGTTGCACTGTTAGGAGCCAGTGTGAATGATGTTCAGACCCCTATCTCCCTCCCAACCCGCTCATCCAAATCCCCAGAGAGGCACCAAATCTCTCTCTTTTCCTGTGAAATAGAATTCAAGAGAAAGTAGGGGGTGGCACAGTGGTTAGCACTGCTGCCTCTCAGCACCAGGGACCTGGGTTCTATTCCCGGATTGGGTCACTGTCTGTGCAGAGTCTGCACGTTCTCCCCGTGACTGCGAGGGTTTACTCTGGGTGCTCCTGTTTCCTCCCACACTCCAAAGACGTGTGAGTTAGGTTGATGCATACAAATCCCACAGTGGCACAGTGGTTAGCACTGCTGCTTCACAACGCCATGGATCCAGGTTCATTTCCTGGCTTGGGTCATTGTGCGGAGTTTGCTAGTTCTCCCCATTTCCTCTGGGTGTTCCGGTTTCCTCCCACAGTCTGAAAGACATGCTGGTTAGGTGCATTGGCCATGCTATGTTCTCCCTCAGTGTACCCAAACAGGCACCAGAGTGTGGTGACTAGGGGATTTTCACAGTAACTTCATTGCGCTATTAATGTAAGCCTACTTGTGACTCTAACAAATAAAACTAAAACTACCATTGCTAAAATGTCTGAGGAACTAGGGCTACGTGTAAATTGAGTAGCAAGTAATGGCTGGAGCAGAGACAGCTTGGATATTCCAGGAGCTAGATCAGAATGTGTCAGAAGTCCATGGCTTCTAATAGTGTGGGTGAATGTCAGGCTGTATGTTGCTGGATTCCGTTTAGAGAATATAGTCCCTGAGGTTAGAGAGGGGACAGAAAGTCACTCCGGACTTCTCGTGTTCAGCATCTACTGCCTCCTGCTGGAAGGGCTTGTGTGTGCACGGGGCAAAGCTCAGCAGTGAATCTCTCCACATTCAGTACCCAGGTTCTCGTGTGACGATCGTTTCTCTAAAGCTCACCTTCTCTCTTGTTTCTCTTGCCCCCAGCTCTGTGACTGGTGGTTGAGGACGGCTTACCTGGAATACAGGCTTCCCGTGGTCATTCACTCCAGTCCCGCTGTGCTGCTGCCCAAGCAGGATTACTATGACCGTCAAGGGCAGCTCAGGTAATAGCTCAGCAGCACAAAAATTCCATTGTAAAATTAGCCAGAGGTTAGAGGTGTAGTTTGTATAGAATGACACAGTAGAGAAAAGAAGCCATTCAGCCCCTCATGCCTGTTCTGGCTCTTTAAATTAATCCCACACTCCTCTGCTCTTTCCCCATAACCCTGTAAATTTCTCTCTTTCTCTTTTGAAAGTTCCTGTTGAATCTTCTTCCACCTCCCTCTCAGGCAGCGCCTTCCAGATACTCAGTGTAAGCAATTTATTCTAATGCTGGTTTGTCTTCTGGACACCAAGCCTCTTGCCACTGGGAAGAGTCAGAGACAGCATCAGATGTGGATGAAATGTATTCTCTTCTCTTTTCAGTCCCACCTTGCTTTAGGAACCTGTTTTTTTAAGAATGCCTGATCCGAAAATCTTCCTTATTCCTTGTGTTTTGTTAAAATGTTTACTGGAACCTGTAATAATTCAGTGAATTTATCTCAATTAAAGTCATAGAGGTCTACAGCGTAGAAACAGGTCCTTCGGCCCAACTTGTCCATGCCACCCCTATTTTTTTAAAACCCCTAAGCTAATCTCAATTGCCCACATTTAGCCCATATCCCTCTATACCCATCGTACCCATGTAACTATCTAAATGCTTTTTAAAAGATCAAATTGTACCTGCCTCTACCACTACCTCTGGCAGCTCGTTCCAGACACTCACCACCCTCTGTGTGAAAAAATTGCCCCTGTGGACACTTTTGTATCTCCCCCCTCACCTTAAACCTATGCCGTCTAGTTTTAGATTCCTCTACCTTTGGAAAAAGGTATTGACTATCTATCTTGTTTATGCCCGTCAGTATTTTATAGACCTCTATAAGGTCACCCCTCAGCCTTCTACGCTCCAGAGAGAAAAAGTCCCAGTCTATTCAGCCTCTCCCTATAACTCAATCCATCAAGTCCCCATAGCAACCTAGTAAATCTTTTCTGTACTCTTTCTAGTTTAATAATATCCTTCTTATAATAGGCTGACCAGAATTGTACACAGTATTCCAAGTGTGACCTTACCAATGTCTTGTACAACTTCAACAAGACATCCCAACTCCTGTATTCGATGTTCTGACCGATGAAACCAAGCATGCCAAATTCAGTTACACCAGTCAGAGCAGTGCTCAACTCAATCCCCGATCGGTGTCAAACTCACTGATCTCACCCAGATTAGCAGCAGGAACTCTGTCACTGCCCTCAGTTCCCTGCATTAAGCCAGAAGGAATAAACAGGCAGAGCTTCCTGATTTTCATTCAGCAATGCCCCCGACCTACAACCATTGACCAGTCATAACAGCCTGCGTTTAGATAGAAGTTTAACAAAGAGTCACAGAATTGTTACAGCACGGGAAGAGGCCATTCAGCCCCTTGTTCTGGTGCTGGCTCTCAAAGAGCAATTTACCTAGTGCCATTCCTATCTGCCCTCTCATCATAATCCTGCACATTCTATCTTTTCAGATACTAGCACAATTCCCTTTGAAATCCTCGATTGAACCTGCCTTCACCACACACTCAAGCAGTGCATTCCACATAGCAAAACATCACAGTCAATCAAACCAAGTCACATAATGAGATATTAGGCCAGGTGGCTAAATGTTTGCTCAGAGGTAGGGTTTTGGAGCAACGTATGTTATGCACTCTCTTTTTCATAATCTGTTTTTCCTTCCTTTTATTATCTCACTCTTGCTCTGTCTTCACCTCGCACTGTCTCTCTATCCTCTACTTATCATCTTCCTCCCTCTCTCTTGCTCCTTCACCTTTTAGCTTTTTCTCTTTCTTTCTGTCCTCTTGTCCTCCTCATTCTTAATTTCCTTCCCTTGATGTCGCTCAGTACTCTCTGTCCCCCTCCTGTTGTTCAGTCTGCAGCCTAACCTTTGTACAGGATGAACTTTGCTTCAGAATTATTGATACTGGCAGCAGCTGTTTCAGTATGCATTGGCATTCGACCTTGAATTGTTTGGAGCTGCTTCTTTCGTTCTCATCAAATTATCTGACCTTCAGTGTGTCCATAGCTGTGTTATAGCTCCCCGCTATTCTAGGGTAAAGATAGAAACGTAGGAGGAGGCCATTCAGCCCTTCAAGCCTGCTCCACCATTCATCACGATAATGGCTGATCGTCCAACTCAATAGCCTAATCCTGCTTTTTCTCCATAACCTTTGATCCCATTCACCCCAAGTGCTCTATCCAGCTGCCTCTTGAATACATTCAATGTTTTCGCGTCAACTACTTCCTGTGGTAATGAATTCCACAGGCTCACCACTCTTTGGGTGAAGAAATGTCTTTTTACCTCTATCCTAAATGGTCTTCCCTGAATCCTCAAACTGTGACCCCTGGTTCTGGACTCTCCCACCATCCAGAACATCCTCCCTGCATCTAGCCTATCTAGTCCTGTTAGAATTTTAGAAGTCTCAATGATATCCCCCCCCTCATTCATCTAAACTCCAGCGAAAACAATCCTAACCTGGTCAATCTCTCCTCATACATCAGTCCCACCATCCCCAAAATCAGTCCGGTAAACCTTCACTGCACTCCCTTGAGAGCAAGAACATCCTTCCTCAGAAAAGGAGACCAAAACTGCACACACTATTCTAGGTGTGGTTTCACCAAGGCCCCTGTATAGTTGCAACAACAACACATCCCTGCTCCTGAACTCAAAACTTCTCGCAGTGAAGGCCAGCGTATGATTTGCCCTCTTTACCGCCAGCTGCACCTTCAGTGACTGATGCACAAGGACACCCAGGTCCTGCTGCACTGTCACTGAATCAGAAAGTCATAAGTTCATATCCAATTCCAAGGACTTGACAGGCTATAATCCAGGCTGTCATTCCCAGTGCCATCACTGCGGGAATGCTGTTTTGTCAGAGGTGCCATGTTTCTGCTGAGACATTTAAAACCAGCTCTGTCTGTCTCGCGGGTGGATATAAAAGATCCCACGGCCACTATTTTGAAGGGGAATGGAGCTCTTCCCAGTGTCAATTGTTATCCCTCAGTGAACATTGGCAAAACCGGGAATCTAATCATGACTGTGTACAAATAGCTGCAATGTTTTCTACATCACAGCAGTGATTACATATCAGAAATACATCTTTGGTTGTGAGGTATTTTGGGATATCCTGAGGTGATGAAAGGCTTTGGTTTGGAAATGTGACCCTTGTCAAACGGAGTGAATAACACAGCTGTGGACAGTGAAAAGCAGTGATTGTTCCTGGTCTAGGGTGGCTGTTGAGGCTAGTTGGTGTTTATTATAGACCTCTCTCTCTGCTCTCTTCTAGGTTTGCTGCTAAATTGATCTCTGGTGTTCTGGATTTTAAAGCTATGATTGACAAGTAAGTGCAGAATCAAAATGTAACAATAAACCACGATGAAGTATGGTTGGTATAAGATATATACTCTCCATGGAGTGATTGAGTAATGCAAACAGTGCTGGCAAAATCTAGCAGATCGGGCAGCATCATTGGAGATAGAAACAGAGTTAACATTTCAAGTCAAATACCATTTCTTCAGAAGTGAAAAAAGAATCACATTCAACCTGACTCAGTCTCTCTCCACCACTGCTGCCGGACCTGCTGAGTTTTTCCAGCACTCTGTTTTTATTTCAGATTTCCAGCATCTGCGGTATTTAGCTTTCATAGCAGCTGACGAAAGATGAATTTGACAATTGATGGGAATGTTAACTTAGCAGCCAAATTAACAGCAAGGTCTAAGGATTCATTGTAGGTGAGGGAATTGCGCATGAAGGGAAACTTCTGTTTGCCACAAGGTCACTGCAGCCATTGGAATGAAATGTTTCTCTCAGGTTCCCTTAAAGCCATACGTCACCAATAAGAGACACTCTAACCAACACCCCTTGACATTCAGTGGTGTTACCATCACTGAACCTCCACTGTCAACATCCTTGTGGTTACCATTGACCAGAAACTCAACTGGACTCACCACATAAACACTGGCAACAAGATCAGGTCAGAGGCTAGGAATACTGGGGCAGTAACTCACCTCCTGACTCCCCAAAGCCTGTCCACATCTACAGGGTAAAGTCAGGAGTGTGAAGGAAGACTCCCCATTTGCCTGGATGTGTGCGGCTCCAACAATATTCAAGAAGTTCAACGCGATCCAGGACAAAGCAGCCCTGCTTGATTGGCACCACATCTACAAACATTCAATCCCTCCATCACCAGCACTCAGTAGCAGCAATGTGTACCGTTTACAAGAAGTACTGCAGCAATTCAGAGATCCTTAGACAGCACCTTCCAAACTCATAACCACTTCCATCTAGAAGAACAAGGGCGTAGTGTTCTATACCTGGGAACACCACTACCTGCAAGTTCCCCTCCAAGCCACCTACCATCGTAACTTGGAAATATATCACCGTTCTTTCGCAGTCGCTGAATCAAAATCCTGGAATTCCTCCCTAACAGCATTGTGGGTCAACCCTCAGCACGTGGACTGCAGCGATTCAAGGTGGCAGCTCACCACTACCTTCTCAAGGGTAACTAGGGGTGGACAATAAATGCTGACCAGCCAGCGATGCATGTGTCCCACAAATGAATTAAAAAAAAAGCTTGCATTTATTTAGCACGTTTAACAGAGTAAAACATAGCACAGAGCATTACCAAACAAAATTTGACACCCAGCTGTATGAGGGGGATATTAGGACCAGGGAGGGGAGGCAGTGGTTTTCTGGTATTGTTGCTGGGTCAGAGACCCAGGGCAGTGTTCTGGGGACCCAGTTTTGAATCCCACCGTGGCAGGTGGTAAAATTTGAATTCAGTAAAAATCTGGAGTTAGAAGTCTAATGGTGACAATGAAACCATTGTCGATTGTTATAAAAACTCATCTCATTCATTAATGTCCTTTAGGGAAGGAAAGCTGCCATCCTTATCCTCATCCGTTCTTACTCAGTCTGGCATACATGTGACTCCCATAGCAATGTGGTTGACTCTGAACTACCCCCTCGGGCAATCAAGTCTGGCCCAGCCAGTGACACCCACACCCCATAAACACATAGAATAAAGACTAGATGCTTGGTTAAAGAGAGAGATTTTGAGGAGTGCCTTAAAGGACAGAGGTGGAGAGATTTAGGGAGGGAAGTCCAGAATTTGGGACCAAGGTAGCTGAAGGAACAGCCGCCAATGATGGGGTGATGTCACTTGGGGATGCCCAACAGGCGAGGGAATGGGGAGCTCGGAAGGTTATGAGCTTGACAGAGGTTACAGAAAGAGGAAGCAGGAAAGCTGTAGAGGGATTTGAAAAGGAGGATGGAAACTTCAAATTTGTTGCGCTGATTGTTACCCTTCTGAGTTGTGCATAAGACTGAATAGATGAATATTTTCCTCTCTTGTTATCACAGTGAGACCCTTCCTGTGGAGCATTTGAGAGGGAACCCACTGTGTATGAACCAGTATTACCAGATTCTCTCATCCTGTCGCATCCCCGGTCCCAAAACTGATTCTGTCGTCAACTACAGTCAGACTAAAAAGCCAACACACATAACAGTCGTGCACAACTTCCAGGTGAGTTTCCAGCTGGCATTTAAACTTAACTGAGTCACTGTCTTTTCTTCGTGCTTCTTCCCTCCTCTTCTGAAGGAACAGAAATTTGTAAGACAGAGAAAAGGTCAATTTCATTCACCTTTCCCCCTTTGGCCAGTGCCACAATGCAGCAATAATGGAGTTAGAGTCCATTCACAGTGATCAGTGTGGGCTAGAACAGATAGTCTTGTGTGGAAAGGTTGAGCCTATACTCACTCACGTTTAGAGAAATGAGAGGTGGTCTTACTGAAATGTAGAAGCTTTTGATGGGATTGACAGGGTAAATGCTGAGAGGATGTTCCCCCATTGTGGGGGAATCTAGAACTGGGGGCAGAGTTCAAAATAAGACTGAGATGGCAAAGAATTTCTTCTGTTTGAGGATGGTTAGTCTTTAGAATCTCATCCCCAGCAAGCGGAGGAGATTGTGGTTAATGATTAGATTCAATGCTGAGTTTGTTTTTTACTGATCAGTAAACTGGTGTTTGTATCTTGGCTGTTCTTGTGTTCAGTCTCTCTCACTGAGTCTACAAAGGGCCTGGGCACAGGATGGGGAAAACCCCCAGTAGGGGAGAGCTTTGGGAACTATGGGACCAAAGTCATAGAATCCCTACAGTGCAGAAGGAGGCCATTTGGCCCATCGAGTCTGCACCAACAACAATCCCGTTCAGATCCAACCCTCATCACCCCACATATTTATCCCACTAATCCCTCAAACCATGCATCCTGGGACACTAAGGATCAATTTAGCATGGCCAATCAACCTAATCTGCACATCTTTGGGCTATGGGAGGAAACCGGAGCACCTGGAGGAAAACCACACAGAACGTGCAAACTCCACGCAGTGACCCGAGGCCGGAATTGAACCCAGGTCCCTGGAGCTGTGAGGCAGCAGTGCTAACCACTGTGTCACTATGCCACTCGTAACCTGTTCCTCCTGAGCCACTCCATGCTTACTCCGTATTGTTTCTATAATTATACGCTGACTGTATCCTAAAATACTACTCCCTGTTCTAATGTACTAACAAAGGTGTCCCAAGCCAGGGGTAGGCAGCTCGACTGAATAGCAATTGCTTTCCTTGCACAAGAAGTCACTCATCACATGTGAGCAGAGATGGTGAGCAGCACTAGAAAATGGCAGCCTCGTTGACTGTTACGGTCGTTTCAATAAAGCCTTCACGCCCACATCCCATGTACAGCAGGGTTATTGCGTGGTGGTCAGAGGTAAGGTCCCTGGCTGACTCTGACCTCCTCCCAGTACCAGAGTTTTGATCCTTGGATTGTTCTGCTCTGTTCCCTTCGGTTCCAGGTTGACGTTAATGATTGCTGTTTGTATTTTGCAGTTCTTTGAGCTGTTTGTGTATAACAGTGACGGCAGCCCCCTGACTGTGGACCAGATTTACATGCAGCTGGAGAAGATCTGGCACTCGTCACTCCAGACAAACAAGGAGCCAATCGGAATCCTTACTACCGGCCATCGAAACAGCTGGGCCAACGCCTATAACAATCTGATCAAAGGTTGGTCTCCAGAAAGTGTCCAGCGCACAGTGGCAAAAATAATTCAACCCATCAGGCAGTCCCAGTGTGAGGTAGTCCAGTCTCTGAGAGTTAGGAGGATGTGGGAATTAATTACGTAGGATTGAGGGACAGAGACGGTGGAACCAGCACTAAAATGACAGATAATTGTAACAGTGACTGACCAAATTTATCAAGGGTCTAAGATGACAACATTGAAAGTTTAGCTTGATCATTTACGATCATCTGTGAATGCTGAAGGTACATTGCAGCCCGAGAGCTGTGCCCGTGCAGGTCTTTTTCTCTTCCTTATTGCGAAGTTCAGTCTATATCCATTATCTGATCCGAGTCACCATCCTATACAGAGCGTGTTGCAGTGTTAGCCCTGGCTCATACCCATCTCGAGGTCAGAAGATCGTGGGTTGAAACCGAACTCCAGAGACCTGGTTTAATTGAAGCTGACACACTCTGTGCAGTGCTGAGGGAGAGCCACACTGTCAGAGGGTCAGTGCTGAGGGAATGCTGTTTAGCTGTCGGAGTGAAATGTCACATCGTGTGCCCCATCGGAAGAAGGTGCGGCATTCCCTGCCCGATTGTCTGAGGAGCAGGGTGGTTTTTCTGGTGTCGTGGCCAGTATTTATCCCTTAACCATCAACTAATCCATTGTGGTGTTGTGATAGTTACACTGAGAGTAAATTGGCTCCTTCGTTGCTTCAGAATTACCTCATTCAGTGTAAAGCGATTTGGGTCATCCTGAGGTTGCTATCTCTTTTAAAAAGCATTTAAAAGTTTCATGGGTAAGATGGGTAAAGAGGAATATGGGCCAAACGCGGGCAATTGGGACTAGCTTTGGGGTCTTAACAAAAAAAGGTGGCATGGACAAGTTGGGCTGAAGGGTCTGTTTCCATGCTATAAACCTCTGACTCTGAAAGGTGTCTTTATTTGACCCTGTAAGAAGTCTCATAACACCAAGTTAAAGTCCAACAAGTTTATTTGGAATCACGAGTTTTTGGAGCGCTCCTCCACTTACCTGATGAAGGAGCAGTGCTCCAAAAATTCGTGCTACCAAATAAACTTGTTGGACTTTAACCTGGTGTTGTAAGACTGCTTACTGTGCCCACCCCAGTCCAACGCCGGCATCTCCACCTCATCTTTGATCATGGAATGTCATCTCAATCTGATCTCTCCATTCAACGTCCACTCCTATCTGCAGTGTGAACGGTCAGATGGGAGTTAGGAGCAGGGCCCTGGAGGGACAGATTGGCCCTTTACAGAATCTCAGCTGTAATTAATAAATGAACTCAGCCTGGGTTCTGCATACACCCTGTATCCAGTGACTATTTTGCAGTAATTGAACGCATTATAGATGATTTGTTTTTGACGGCAGGGTTAATTGTCATGCTGCTACCTGGCATTTTGAGACTGTCTATTGGTCCTTTGTCTCCTCACCAACAGATAAGGTGAACAAAGAGTCCGTCAAATGCATCCAAAGAAGTATCTTCACCATCTGCCTGGATGCTCCAGTGCCAAAGGTGTCAGATGAACTCTATATGAGCCGTGTAATGGAACAGATGCTGCACGGGGGTGGCAGCCGGTGGAACAGCGGAAACAGGTGGTTTGACAAAACCCTGCAGGTGAGTGTGAGGAGGAAGCACACGGACTCGCGGCTGGCTGCTGGGCACTGACCCAATGGGGTCAAACCCATTCAAACAGAACTTACACACTTGCTTCTTTGAGAAGAAATATATATGTTTTTCTTTTTGGATGTGGAGATGCCAGCATTGGACTGGGGTGGGCACAGTAAGAAGTCTCACAACATCAGGTTAAAGTCCAACAGATTTATTTGGTAGCACGAGCTTTCAGAGCATTGCCCTTTTCACTCACCTGATGAAGGAGCAGCATTTATAAAGCTCGTGCTTCCAAATAAACCTGTTGGAAGTTTAACCTGGCATTGTGAGTCTACTTACTGTTTCTTTTTGGAGATGCATGTTGTGTGTATATGTGGCGCCGGGTGTAAGTGCACACAATGTGTGTTTGAGTGTGTATATCTGGGGAGTCCATTAGGATCAGTGTGTATCTGGGAGAGCATCGGGGGAGGAACTTTATTCAATGTGTGAGGTTTAAAAACTGCCAAATTTCAAACTTTATTTTCCCAGTTTAAAAATCCCTTCTATTGTTTTCTCAGATCTTCCCATTCCTTCCCTCGACATATGCGGTACACTCAGACCCACCTGTTAGATATTAGGTATCAGCCCAAAGAACCTCTTTCCCCCTCCTCCACCTCCTCCTGCTTCCAAACCATCCACTGGTTAGTTCTGCTTCCACACTGAGTGTCCGTCGCGTCCATTCCCCTCACTCCGATTCTGCCTCAGCATTAACTCACTGCGCCCCGACTCCAGCGCACGTTCCGTTTTATCGTGGTTCTCTCTGTCCCAGTGTCTGACTAAACCAAACACTCTTCATTTCTTTTAAAAACTCCGGAGGAATCCTCGGGGTGGACAAAGATCCATAGACACCCATCACTCTCTGCTGCCTTATCCATGCAGCTATTCAACCATGTGGGCTCCTGCACCCGAGCCTGATCCTGTCCTGAACCGGCAGCGGTTACTGATCAAGAGAACCAGAGTTAATTTCATGCACAACACATGCATCATGCTAACCAAACAGGAGTTACTGAGACCAATTGAACCTGCATCACTGACCCAATGAGAATAACTAACCGACTAATTCCTTTCTGGGCTTCTTCTCCAGTTCATTATCGGAGAGGATGGATCTTGTGGCTTGGTTTATGAACATTCTCCATCAGAAGGCCCTCCCATCATGGCCTTGTTGGACCATGTCTTTGAATATTGGTAAGAATTTCGATTTCTCTCTCGTTCATTCATAGGGTGGGAGTGTTAGTGGCGAGGCCAGTGTTTATTGCCCATCCCTAATTACCTCGAGACGGTTTGTTAATTCCAATAATCGCCTGAGTGAGTCTAAAGCCAGACTAAGCCTTCAAACCTGCAGACTCTCAATTCCCCCTCAACACCCAGTGGGACACCTCTTTACACTCTAGTAATGAAACCCTAATACTTCCTCAATTGGAGACAGCTGCACTTTACCAACCTGAAACATCTTGTCGATCACAACACAATTGAGCCAATTGCCTTCCTGGCAGGGGTGAAACCGTGATCCAGAAGGTGATGAGGCTAGCCCATTGCACAGGGAAGTGGGGGGCGGGGGGGGGGGTTGCACTAACGCCTGCAATGGTGATTTGTCCAGTAGAGTAAACGACCAGGTTAGTCAGTAAGATTTAAACTGAAGCTTTACTTCTTGCAAATTTTCAAAGCCATCTCAACCTTTTGGCTAAAGTGAAGCGTCAGATCCAGCCCGGGATGGGGTGCGATGTCACATCCTGTCGGCTTGGATCTTGTTTCTCTTGTGCAGACCATGGATTGGATTCAATTGGAACTTAAGAACATGAGAAATAGGAGCAGGAGTAGGCCAACTAGCCCTTCGAGCCTGCCCCGCCATTCAATAAGATCATGGCTGATCTGTCGTGGCTCAGTTCCACATTCCCGCCCTCTCCCCATAACCCTTAATCCCCTCTCTCATCAAAAACCCATCAACCCGCGTCTTAAAAATATTTAGCGAGGCAGCCTCCACCACTTCAACGGGCAGAGAATTCCAGAGATTCACCACCCTTTGAGTGAAGAAGTTCCTCCTCAACTCCATTCTAAACCGCCCCCCCCTTTATCTTGAGGCTATGCCCCCTAGTCCTACTGTCCTTTCTGAGCGGGAAGAGTCTCTCCACCTCTATCCTATCCATCCCATTCATCATCTTATACGTCTCAATGAGATCTCCCCTCATTCTTCTAAACTCTAACGAGTACAAGCCTAATCTATTCAGCCTCTCCTCATAGCTCAACCCCCTCAACTCCGGCATCAGCCTAGTAAACCTCCTCTGCACTCCCTCCAAGGCTAAAATATCCTTGCGTAAGTACGGCGCCTAAAACTGCACACAGTACTCCAGCTGCGGCCTCACCAATGGAACTTGGTTTTTGGAGCAAACAACAATTAGATATGGGTTTACCCGGCCACTGGGCATGGGGGTTGCCCGCTGTGCCCTGGGCCAGGAGATTTGTAAAGATGGAGGAAAACGTTTTTAAAAACAGATTTCCTTTTTGTGCCCTTTCTTTTCAGGCAAAAATAAAACTGAAGACACAGAAGTAAGTTGCCTGTGTTTAGAACTCCCATCCTGAATCAACCCTCTTCTAATACCCCTGGTAATGTTTCACGACAAGCATTCTTTTTGATGAAACAATCTGATAACTGATGAATTGTATCACAGAAGCAGGAGGCGGCCATTCAGCCCTTTGAGCCTGCTCCACCATTCATTTTGATCATAGCTGATCATCAAATTCAATATCCTGATCCCCTTTTACCCCAAGAGCTATATCTAATTTCTTCTTGAAATCAGACAATGCTTTGTCCTCAACTATTTTCTGTGGGAGTGAATTCTACACATTCACCACCCTCTGAAAAAATATCTCCTCACCCCAGTTCTGAAAAGTTTACGCCTTATCTTCAAACTATGACCCCTAGTTCTGAATTCCCCCACCATTGGGAACATTCTTTCTGAATCTGCCCTGTCTAACCCTGTTAGAATTTTATAAGTTTCTATGAGACCCCCTCACTCTTCTAAACTCCAGTGAATATAATGCTAACCGACTTGGTCTCTCCTGATATGACAGACCTGCCATCCCAGGAATCAGTCAGGTAAACTTTCATTGTACTCCCTCTATAGCAAGAACATCCTTCCTCTGAGAATGACACCAAAACTGCACATAATACTCCCAGTGTGGCCTCACCAACGCCCTATACAACTGCAGCAAAACATCCCTATCCCTATACTCAAATCCTCTCGCTGTAAATGCCAATATACCATTTGTCTTCTTTACACTCTCCCGCATGCTTACTTTCGGTGACTGATGCACGAGACTCCAAGGTCTTGCTGAGTATCCACCTCTCTCAATTTACACCCATTCAGATAATAATCTGTCTTCCTATTATTGCTACCAAAGTGGATAACCTCACATTTATCCACATTATACAGTATCTGCCATGCAGATGCCCACACACTCAGCCTGTCCAAATCACACTGAAACATCTCTGCATCCTCCTCACAGCTCACCCTCCCACCCAACTTTGCATCGTCTGCAAATTTGGAGATAATACATTCAGATTCCTATTCCAAATCATTAGTATATAACGTGAACAGTTGGAGTCCTAGCACAGATCCTTGTGGAACCTCACTAGTCTCTGACTGCCAATCAGAAAAAGACCCATTTATGCCAACTCTTTGCTTCCTATCTACTAATCAGGTTTCTACCCATCTCAAGACATTACCTGCAATACCTTGTGCTTTAACTTTACACAGTAATCGGTTATGTGAGACTTTGTTGAAATAAATGATATCCACTGGTTCTCCTTGGTCAACTAGTTACAGCCTCAAAAAATTCCAGTAGGTTCGTCAAGATTGATTTCCCTTTAGTGAATCCATGCTGACTTTGATTATCCCACTGTCTTCCAAATGCTGAGTTATGAAATTCTTGATAATGGACTCTAGCAACTTCCCCAGTACCGACGTTAGGCTCACTGGTCTGTAGTTCCCTGTTTTCTCTCTACCTCCCTTAGAACATTACAGCACAGTACAGGCCCTTCAGCCCTCAGTGCCCTTTTTTGAATGGCTACCTGCCAATCTGTAGGAACCAGTCCAGAGAATTTTGGAAAATAACTACCAATGGATCTACTATTTTCAGGGCCACTTCCTTGAGTACTCTGAATGTAGGTTATCAGGACCTGGAGATTTATCCACCTTCGATCTCATCAATTTCCCCAAAACCATTTGTTTACTAATGCTGTTTTCCTTCAGCTCCTCACGAAAACATGTTTCTCTCAGAATTCTGGTACATCACTCATGACTTCCTTTACGAAGGCGCACTGAGAATGTGGGACAGTTGGGAGGAATGGTCTGTTTCTATGCTGTTGACTTTGTAAATCCCTAAATAAATGTCCATTCGGTCTCTTCTGTTTCAGCAAGAGCTCAGAGATGGTTCGTTCTCCGATGATTCCACTGGCCATGCCCCAGAAACTGCGTTTCAACATCACTCCTGACATAAAGAGAGACATTGAAAAAGCAAAACAGAACCTCAACATGTGAGAGCTTTCTCTTTATTCATTCTCAGCCTGTGGCTGTCGCTGGCTGGGTCAGCATTTATTGCCCCTTGAGAAGGTGGTGGTGGTGAGCTGCTTTCTTGAACCGCTGCAGTCCCTGAGTGTAGGTGCATCCTCAGTGCTGTTAGGGAGGAAGTTCCAGGATTCTGACCCAGTGACTGAAGGAACGGGAGATACTTGTACATGTATTGGTGAGACGCACTTAGTATTGTTTCCAATCTTAGCTAACCTTAATCTGAGGAAGGATATACTTGCTGCAGAGAGAGTGCAGCAGAATTCACTGGACCAATCTTTGAAATGAGTGGGCTTTCCTGTGAGGTGTGGTGAGGAGAATTGGTTTATATGCTCCGAAGTTTAGAAGCACAAGAGGTAGTCTGTCTGAGATGCTGGCCCGGGTGAATGCTGAGGCTGTTCTTCCCCCCTAGCTGTAGAGACTGGAAGATGGGCACTGTTGCAGGATAAGAGGGTGGCTGTTGAGGACTGAGATGAGGGGGAGCTTCTTCATTGAAGTGGGTGGTGAATCTTTGGAATCTCTACCCCAGAGAGTTACAGAGGCTCAGTCACTCGGTGTAATTAAATCAGAGGTTTTTGGATATTAGGGATATTAAGGAATGTGGAGAAAGCACAAGTGGAGTTAGGCAGAAGGTCGGCCAGGATTGTATTAAATGGCCAAGCAAGCTGAAGGGGCCAAATGGCCTTTAATTGCTCCTAGTTCTCTCATGGTCTTTTTCCTGTGTTTAACCCAGAGTGTTGGATGTGATCACCTGGAGGAAGTCCTGCAGGCAGTTTCCCTGGTGATTTGATGTGATATATTGGACCAGGTCTAATCCCCCACACCAACTCCTGTCTCCCTTCTTCCTCAAGCATAGCAGCTGTGGGGGGAGAGTAGGGTTAGCGATGCACAGTGTCACTGTAGTTCGCCTCAGTGATCCCAGGCTGTAGAGGATGTGTTGGGGGAGAGGGGGTTTCAGTCTCGTATTGCTGTCTAATGACCCCATTTGGAAAGTGTGCGCATGTCTAGTGAAGGCACCACTGTGATGCCTCCTGCAGTTCAATAACCCACAGGCACATATGGTCTGAGCTCATGCATGTAGTTATGGCCATATACAGGAAGACTAACAAGTGAACTTGTACCCTGACACAAGTTGATGAATTTGTAGAAGAGCGAGGAGGTTGGGATTGTTGCTGGGTTGACAATGCTGATGTTAATGATTATCTTTCTTTCTCACTAGGATGGTGCGTGATGTGGATATCAAATGCTTCATGTTCCCACACTTTGGCAAAGATTTGGTTAAGTCCTGGAAACTGAGTCCAGACGCCTTTATCCAGCTCTCCCTGCAACTGGCTTACTACAGGTATAAAAACTGTCACTCAGACACACCTTATCCAGTTATCTCTCATGTACATAGATTCAGAGGGAGGCTATTCAACCATTGAGCCAATGCCAGCTCTCTGAAAGAACGACCCAGTTATGTCTGACCGTTCCCGAGTTATTCTGCAAATTTCCCTTCTAAATGGGTGCAAACTTGGCTTGACAATAGAGAGTGGCTGTAGAGAGTTAGAATCATTAGAAACCCTACAGTGGAGAAAGAGGCCATTTGGCCCATTGAGTCTGCACTGATCACAATCCTACCCAGGCCCTACCCCCATATACCTACATATTTACTAGCTAACCCCGCTAACCAATGCATCTCAGGACTCTAAGGGGCGATTTTTATAGCATGGCCAATCAACCTAACCTGCACTTCTTTGGACTGTGGGAGGAAACCGGAGTACCAGAGGAAACCCACGCAGACACCAGGAGAATGTGCAAACTCCACACAGATAGTGACCCAAGCCAGGAATCAAACCCAGGTCATTGGAACTGTGAAGCAGCAGTGCTAACCACTGTGCTATCATGCCACTCTTTTCTCAAACTGGAGGCCTGTGACCAGCAGTGTGCCTCAAGGATTGGTGCTGGGTCCACTGTTATTTGTCATTTATAATGATTAATTATAGTAATCATTTATAATATTGGATGAGAATTTAGTAGGCATGGTTAGTAAGTTTGCAGATAACACTAAGATTGGTGGCATAGTGGACAGTGAAGAAAGTTATCTCCAATTGCAACAGGATCTTGATCAATTGGGCCAGTGGGCTGACAGATGGCAGATGGAATTTAATTTAGGTAAATGCAACGTGATGTATTTTGGTTGATTGAACCAGGGCAGGACTTATTCAGTTAATGGTAGGGTATTGGAGAGAGATATAGAACAAAGATCTAGGGGTACAGGTTCATAGCTCCTTGCAGGTGGAGTCACAGGTGGACAGAGTGGTGAAGAAGGCATTCAGCATGCCTGGTTTCATTGGTCAGAACATCGAATAGGAGTTGGGATGTCTTGTTGAAGTTGTACAAGACATTAGTAAGACCACACTTGGAATACTGTGTACAGTTCTAGTCACCCTATTATAGAAAGGATATTATTAAATTGGAAAGAGTGCAGAAAAAATTTACTACGATGTTATTGGGACTTGATCGTTTGAATTAGAAGGAGAGGCTGAATAGACTTTTTTCCCTGGAGTGTAGAAGACTTAGGGGTGATCTTACAGAGGTCTATAAAATAATGAGGGGCATCAATTAGCGAGCTAGTCACTATATTTTCCCAAAGATAGGGGAGTCCAAAACTAGAGGACATACGTTTAAGGTGAGAGGGGAGAGATACAAAAAGGTCCAGCGGGGCAGTTTTCTCACACAGAGGGTGGTGAGTGTCTGGAACAAGCTGCCAGAGGCAGTAGTCGAGGCGGGTACAATTTTGACTTTTAAAAAGCATTTAGACAGTTATATGGGTTAGATGGGTGTAGAGGGATATGGGCCAAACGTGGGCAATTGGGACTAGCTTAGTGGTAAAAACTGGATGGCAAGCACATGTTCGGCAGAAGGTCCTGTTTCCATGCTATAAACTTCTGACTCTTAAGTATTTATTCAATTCCTTACTGAAAATCAGGCAGCACATTCCAGATCCACAACTCACTGTAAACGAAAATAAAATCCTGTTCTGGTGTAGCTGGTCACCTTAAATCTATCACCTCTGGTTACTGACAGTGGAAGCAGTTTCTCCTTATTTACTCAATCAAAACCCCTCATCATTTTCAAGTTTTATTAAATTGTTCTCAACAACAACCACCACCTCCTCTGTCCTGAGAAGAACAATCCCCAGTTTTTCCAGTGTCTCCATGTCCCTAGTTCCTGGTGTCATTTCAATAAATGTCACTACCTCCTTTCTCTCCCCTCCCACAACCAGAGAACAGGAACCGTGCGCCTATACTCAGCGTGCACACACACACTGCCTCCGGCCCCCTTCACAGGGAGAACTGGGGAGGTTGGATAAAGGAACCCCCTCCCTCACAGGGAGAACTGTTGGAGGAGGTTGGATAAAGGGAAGTCATCATTACTGCAGGAGCAGTTGTCGATTTCCTCCCCCCCGCCATAAGCAGGGCATGAACAGGAATCCCCCCACCCCCTCACCATTTTGCTGTGTTGTGTCCCTCATCAGGATTTATGGAGAGTCATGTGCGACGTATGAGAGTGCCTCCTTGCGGATGTTTCATCTTGGACGCACAGACACAATCCGCTCAGCGACCATCGAATCCTCGGCCTTTGCCCGTGCCATGGATAATCAGCAGCTGCAGGTACCTGAACCTCAAACACCACCTCTCTGGGACCGAGTTGCATTCGCTGGGAAACTGCCAGGTGACAGGTGTTGGTATCGGGAAGGGTTTTGAAAAAGCCTTGCTGGGGAGAAACTGACATGGATTTTAAATAATTGGCAGAAGATACAGCGTGGCGTTGAGATTTATTTTTCACCAATTGTGATTGGGAATCCATTACCTGTAAGGACAATCGAAACCTTCCTGTAATTAGCTGTTTTCCCATAGATCAGCCAGTACATTTACAATATATATGATTGGGAGGAAAGCGTAACTGGATTGATTCGTAAGTTTGAGGATGACACAAATGTTGGTAGATTTGTGGATAATGATGAGGACCATCAGAGGATACAGCAGGATATAGATCAGTTGAAGAGATGGCAGATGGAGTTTAATCAAATGTGAGGTAATGTATTTTGGAAGGTCTAATACAGATAGGAAATATACAGTAAATGGCAGAACCTTTAAGAGTATTGACAGCCAAAGGGATCTGGGTGTACAAGTACACAGGTCACTGAAAGTGGCAGTGCAGGTGGAGAAGAAGATAGTCAAGAAGGCATACGGCATGCTTGCCTTCATCGGCCGGGGTACTGAGTTTAAAAATTGACAATTCATGTTACAGCTTTATTGGAACCTTTTGTTAGGCTGCACTTGCAATATAGTGTTCAATTCTGGTCACCACACTACCAGAAGGATGTGGAGGTTTTGGAGAGGATACAGAAAAAATTTAGCAGGATGCTGCCCTGGTATGGAGGACATTAGCTATGAGAAGACGTTGAAGAAACTTGATTTGTTCTCACTGGTTGAGGGGAGACCTGATAGAAGTCTACAAGATTGAGAGGCATGGACAGAGTGGATAGTCAGAAGCTTTTTCCTGGGGTGGAAGAGTCAATTACTAGGGGGCACAGGTTTAAGGTGCAAGGAGCAAGATTTAAAACAGATGAACGAGGCACATTTTTTTTACACAATGTGTAGTGGGTGCCTAGAACTTGTTGCTGGGGCAGGTAGTGACTTAAGGGGCGTCTTGACAACTACACGAATAGGATGGGAATAGAGAGATATAGTACCCGGAAGGATGGGGAGTTTTAGTTAAGTCGGGCAGCATGGTCAGAGCAGGCTTGGAGGGCCGAAGGGCCTGTTTCTGTGCTGTAATTTTCTTTATTCTTATATAGTTGTGCTTCCCCTCCATACTCCTGAGATGGGGCCTGGAATTATATTGTGTTAAAGGTGCTATATGAATGCACGGTAGTGTTTGCAGCAGTCAATCAGTCAGGATCTGTCACTTAAATGTGAAGCTGTTTTTTCCCTCTGCTGTTTCTGACAGCCCTGCTCTCTCAGCTTTAGTCAGTCTCCGTTCACATTTAGCTGCAAGTTTAAACCGGAAAAGTGTGAGGTGATGCACTCTGGAAGGAGTAATTTGACAAAGTACTCAGTGAATGGTAGGAAGTTCTGTGGAACAAAGGGACCTTGGTGTGTTTGTCCACAGATCTCTGAAAGCAGAAAGACATGTTAGTAGGGTGGTGGTAAAAGCACATGGAACACTTGCCTTTATCAGTCGAGGCGTAGATTACAAAAGCAGAGAAGTCATGTTGGAGTTGTGTAGAACTTTGGTGAGGTCACAGCTGGAATACTGTGCGCAGTTCTGGTCGCCACATTATCAGAAGGATGTGATTGCACTGGAGGGGGTGAAGAGGAGATTCACCAGGATGCTGCCTGGGATGGAACATTTAAATTATGGGGAGAGGTTGGGTAAGCTTGGGTTGTTTTTGTTGGAGCAGAGAAGACTGAGGGGCGACCTGATAGAGGTGTTCAAGATTCAGGGGCATGGACGAAGTGGACAAGGAGCAGCTGTTCCCCTTGGTTCAAGGGTCACTCACAAGGGGACATAGATTCAAGGTGAGGGTCAGGAGGTTTAGGAGGGATGTGAGGAAAAACCTTTTTACCCAGAGGGTGGTGATGGTCTGGAACGTGCTGCCTGGGAGGGTGGTGAAGGTGAGATGCCTCATAAAGTACCTGGATGAGCACTTGGCACGCCATAACATTCAGGGCTATGGGTCAAGTGCTGGTAAATAGGATTCGGTGGAAGGTCAGGTGTTTCTTGCATGTTGGCACAGACTCAATGGGCCAAAGAGCCCTTCTGCGCTGTGAGATTCGCTGATTCTAAGTTGTTCTGTTTTGGTTCTGTTTAGAATCAGGAAAAAGTGGCATTGCTGAGAAAAGCTGTTGCAGGGCACACAAGCTACACAGACATGGTGAGTGAGTTTACAGCCTGTTATTCCTCCCAAACCCCTCCCCCAGCTCTGAACTCTAGAACCTCAGCTGCATTCGGGATTGTAATCCTGTCCTTGTATTTGGGAAGAACATTTCAATCGTTTTCACTGTGGAACAGGAAACTCGAGAATTTAACATCTCTGGGGGAGGGGGAGCTATATGAGGGTAGGATTGGTTGGGGGCTGGGCAATGGTAAAGGGTGGCAGGGTACCATTCTGCTCATGCCTGTTCGTTCTTGCAGGCAGTAAGAGGCCAAGCCATCGATAGACACCTCCTGGGTCTGAAACTTCAGGCCATCGAGGATCTAGTTCGAATCCCGGAGATCTTCATGGACACATCCTATGCAGTTGCTTTTCATTTCAATCTATCGACCAGTCAGGTAAGGCATTCACTCCCTTCCTTATTTAGTCAGCTGAAGACCACCCCTTCCCCTCCCAAAGGCTGGTGAAACCCTCATTGCAGCTGTGCCCAGTGGCAGTTGGAGAACTGACAGGTGATTTTCCTCACCTTCCCTTGGATTAGAATTTTCCACTCAAGGGATTAATATAGCAGCTTTCCCAACTGCAGGATGACCCTGTAGCAGTGATTGTGGAGGGATGGGGGGAATAGAGAATATCTGGAGGATTTCAGAGGGATGAAGGGGCAGTGAAATGAATTTTGAGCTGCATTAGTGGCGGCACAGTGGTTAGCATTGCTTTCTCGCAGCGCCAGCGTTACGGATTCGATTCTGGGCTTGGGTCACTCTGTGTGGAGCCTGCATGTTCTCGCCATGTCTGCGTGGGTTTCCACCAAGTGCTCCAGTTTCCTCCCACAGGCTATGGGAAGCTATGTGAGTTAGGTTGATTGGCTGTGTTAAATTGACCCTTAGTGTCAGGGGGATTAGGGCCAGGGTGAGATTGTTATTGGTGTAGACCCAATGGGCCAAATGGCCTCCTTCTGCACTGCAGGGATTCTAAGATTTGGGGTGAGGTGATGAAGGTTCTGGGGGCTCCCAGTGGCTCTGCCTTCTCTACACATCTATCTTTCCTTTGGAAGAGGAACGTTGTAACACTGGGATCTGCTCTCTGTTTAGGTTCCTGCTAAAACTGACTGCCTCTTGTGCTTTGGACCTGTTGTGCCTGATGGTTACGGTGTGTGTTACAACCCCATGGACACCCACATCAACTTTGCTGTGTCTGCTTTCAACAGTTGTGCAGAGACCAATGCCGCTAAACTCGCTCACTACCTAGAGCAGGCTTTGATCGATATGAGGGACCTGCTCTCTCTCTCTCCCAGCTCAAAGCTGTGAAGCAGCCAGGTAACAGATGAACCAAAAAATTCCCAGCACAGAATCGGCACTCAGTCCCGGCACTGCAGGGTGTTCACCAAACGTCAGCCTGAACAAATTATCCAAAAGAATCTAAAGAGTTTATATATTTTTTTAAAAATGCTCTTTTAAGGTAATTATCAATGATATTCATTTATAGGAGTGTTTGTTTAATGGAGATTATATCCCAGCAAGAGGGGCTTGCTTCCCCCTCTCCAGAGGGTGCACTCGCAGTCTATAATTCTGGGTGAGTTCCTTACTGACTGGTCGAATCTGATGCTGAAAAGTAAACCAGGAGTCACTGAGCAGGTGATTAGTAGAAGAAAGTTTGGTCGATTTTTGTGTGGCAGGCTCACCCCCTGATATTACTTAATCACTCCCGGTAAGATTATAGTCCAGGGATAGGTCCTAAGGACATTGGAATGTGGATTTAGAAGCAGGAATTGACCTTTCGGCTCTTCGAGCCTGCTCCACCATTTCAGCTGATCTGGTGCGATCCCAGTTTCACTTTGCTGTCTGCTGGGGTTCAAATATTGCTTTAACTAAAAATATTGCTCTGAACACTTTGATAAAACAATTTATTGATATTTATAAATCATTGAGCTGGAAAAAATTGGATACTGAAGATTCAGGTGACTGGATAGGTTGACACTGGGAGAATGAGAGTCCCCACACGTCCCAGAGCATGAAAGAATGCTTCCATTGTCTGAGCACAGCTCCAGCAACACTCAAAGCTTGACACTACTGTGGGCAAAGCAGCTTGTTTGATTTGGAATCTATCCACTACTTAATGTGTACAAGTTGCACTGAAGCAACATGCTACAGCTCCTACAGCACTTTTTAAAAATTCATTCATGGGATGTGGGTGTTGCTGGCTGGGCCAGCATTTTATTCCCATCCCTCAGGGTAGAATCAGCCATATTGCTGTGGGTTGACTAGATAAGATTCAAGGGCTAAAACAGAAAAATGCTGGAAAATCTCAGCAGGTCTGACAGCATCTGTGGCAAGAGAATAGAGCCAATATTTCAAGTCTGGATGACCTTTCATCACAGTACACATCCAGTATCTGCAGTATTTTGTGCTTAAGATTCAAGAGGTAATTGCTAAATTAACAGGAATTGGTGCTGAACTGACAGGACAGAATTGCTATGCTGAGTCAGAACATGGCATTCTTGTTGGGAGCTTTATCTAACCTCATGCTGTATCTGTCCTGGGAGTGTTCGATGGGGACAGTGTGGAGGGAGCTTACTCTGTATCTAACCCCGTGCTGTCCCTGTCCTGGGAGTGTTTGATGGGGGGGGGACAGTGTAGAGGGAGCTTTACTCTGTATCTAATCCCGTGCTGTACCTGTCCTGAAATGAGTTCCATCGTCACACTAACTTGACGCCTTAAATAGAAAAATAAACACAGGGATTTTAAATTGTGTGAATCCCAGGGAATCTCACTGCATTACTAATCCAGTGACATGACCTTGTCATCACGTGGCACAACGCCAGCCCCTAAGCATTCAACCTGCATGTTTACAATTCTATATTTTTAATATTTCTCCAGAATGGATAATTTTGTGAATGTATTCCACTATTGGCCTTGACTTTAATGTAAATATTTCCATTGTAAAAAACAAAGCACACTTATTATTAGTGCAATCTTTGTGAATGACTGTAATAAAACTTTATACACACACAACTTGTCAAAAGGGTGGCATGTGTATTAATCTCTCAATCTTCTACATTCAGTATCAATCGGTTTCTCCCTCCTTCCCCTGTTTGATCGGTAAGGCTGGGACCTGTACTGGGCTCTTGTACTCGTACAGACCTGATTCAAGACAATCTTGAAGGATTTGACAACTAATCTACATTATCCTCTGGTTAGTAAAAAAAACTTGGTTCTAGTTCCATCCTTCACTGCACTATATAGTTCAACACTCCATTTCTAATTGTTTTACAACTCCAGTTAAGGATATTTAAGGGGCTTTTCATCCACTTGGGATCTCCCACAGTATTTACAGCCCGTGAGGTACTTCAGAAATGCAGTCAGTGTTATCATGTGGGAAATGTGGCAGCTCCCAGGAACAGCAATGACCAGATAATCTTTTTACTGATCACAGTTGATAGATGAATATTGACCCCAGGAGAATTCCTCTGCTGTCAAACAATGGCCAGCACTCTGTTATCCAAGAGCAAACCCAGCCCACGATGACCATCTCAGCTGATAGACAAGAAACAAATACTGCACGTCTAGACCCATGTTGTACCAGCCTGTATCTCTATTGGCTTTATCTGATCACTAACTGAAAAGAAGGCAAAGACCACAGCAAAGGAAACAGTACAACAGGCAAGCATTATATTTCCAGTAAAATACAATTAGAACATTGATTGATGCACATTTCCTTTAAGTTAATTCCTTACAGAGACTTATTCAGCCAGCTTTACACAGTTTAAAACCACCAAATTCCAAACTAGACAACCACTTTCTCTTATCCCAGAGGCATAGGGGGATGTACAGTGGGTCCACCTACCTCTGGGTGAGAGTTTCAAGCAGATTGATTATTAAATAAATAAAAATCAGTTTGGATACCTGACCCACCTTAGTCATCAATATTCAGTTTTTAAAAAAACACATCTAGTTTAGGAGAGAGGCCACAATTTCTGCTCATTTTGTGCCAATGAGGGGTGTTAGTCACAGGGAATGGGATGGGTTTTCATGTTTATAGCCACCCAGCCCATACTCGAGCACTTCCAGCTGAGATAACTTCAGTGCAAAGCAATGAACCTTTAACTCTCATCCAACAATGTGCTTCGATCAGACTGGCTCAATGTGACACTTCCATTTCCCAAACCACCTGCTCAGAGACTGATCCCCTTTGGAGCTGATTCAGAGCAGGATGGGTTTAGATTCCGCTTTGACAGAGGGTCATCTGGATTCAATGTCAGCTTTTTTTCTCTCCTTACAGATGCTGCCAGATCTGCTGAGATTTTCCAGCATTTGCAATAATTTGCTTTCCTCATTCTCTTTTTTACACATGAAAATGAGCAGAGATTCACTCAAATCATAGATCTCAAAAGATTACCAATGGAAATTTACTGGAATGATGACAGGGATAAAAGCAATCACATGGCAAGAGAGATGAGAGAAGTTGTGATTGGTTTTAGAAGCAAGAAAGAGAAGATTTTATTCCTAAAGTTGTTTAAAATTATGAAGGATTTGGTCAAATTGATAGGAAGATCAGATTTATGGTATTTGGAAAAAGCATTAACAGAGATGAGATTTTGTTTTGAACACAGTAAATCGTTATCTAGAATGCACTGCCTGAAAGGGGGGTGGAAGAGATTTCAGAAGTGAATAGGATTAATAGTAACAGCCTTTACATGATTTCCCCTATGGGGAAATCAGTGGTGGGGGGTGGGGCAGAATTAATGGGATAGCTTTCAAAGAACCAACACAGACACAATGAGCCAAATAGACTATAAGATTCTATGTTACCAGTCCCCTTTAATTGGAGCATTGTTGGCACAAATTAGAAGACTGCATTAGCTTAGTCTGTGCCACTCCCTCAGCCAGAGACCCATTCTAACAAACCAGGTGGGTAAAAACTTAGATTCATTAAATTCTTGCTCCACAACAGTTAAACAAATTTAGGTCTAACCCAGCATCCCCCCCGCCGCTGGCTAGAGGGTGAGAATGGAATGGTGCACTCATTGGAAAGGGCTGGTTATATTCTGCAGCAGTTTTAAACTGGTTCAGGGCAATCATAGAGATACCAGTCAGCTTCCACATCCACCCATTGCCCAACGCCTTACCGTCTTGATTTAAAAGATTCATCAATGGCCTTTTGGCTTTAACTATTTCACTACTCCAGTGAGCTGATCTTGCACAAGTTGGTACAGTGAGCTGTTTGGTTCAAGACTTGTGTGCAGATAGGTGAGATGCTCCTATCTCTTGCACGCACATGCACTGAGATGAAAAACAAATTTGCTTGCTGTAACGGATGCTAATTTTGGGTGGTCAAACCACTGCCACGTACTTGTTTTGAAGTTTACATGTTGAAAAGTCAATGGCCTCAAGTCTGAACTGTGCAGTTGAGAAATGGGCACAAGGCTTTGGGTAACGTGTTACAGACACAGGTTGGACAGATGAGTGGCCAACAATGCCATACAGAATGGTTGGTGCCTGCTTCTTACCGTGCATGGGCAAACTGCTCTGGAGCTCTGCCCACACAGGCACCTCGTGATTCTGATACACTGGCCAGGATAATTCGAGTATTCATTGTTGGAAAGTATAGGTACAACGTTATGTGAGGTTCACCTGGGACTCAATCCTTTTGCATAACCTCTTCAGCATTGGACATCAAAGCAAATGGATAAAATAAATTTTAAAGACACACATTTATATCTTCAATGTCCCATAGCACTTTCCAGCCAATGAATGACCTCAGAAGGCAAATGGGGTCAGTGTTTAAGGTCTGATCCCCTCAGTGTTTCACTGGTGATGTCAGCCTAGGTTTTATATTCAGGTCAAGTGGGATGCAAACCCACAACCTTCTGACTCGGAGTCATGAACACTACTCACGTGAGCCATCAACATTTGATAAAGGGATGCCCATTTGGGACAGCAGTTGGCAGCGCCTTCTGGAAAGAGACAGTCAGTGTGGAAGAGCCCAACAGCCTACTCCAGAGAGACAGAATAAATGCTGACTAGAACCCATGGGGAAACCAAAGTAAATTAAAAAGATCTCTGTTGCTCCTAAATGACTGCTTCATCCCTGGGTCTGTACACACGCACTCCCCAAAACCTCTGACATACATCCAGCATGGAACACTGACAGAACCATCATGGACACGAGAGAGAGAGATGATACAACCAGAGTCATTGACCTGTGACCTCCTTTGCAACCTCTGCCCCCCCCACAACGTCGGAGATCAAAGTTTACAAATAGCTATAAACAGCATTAAAAGATACTGTGCACCATATAAGGCAATCACATTGTGAACACCACACTAACAGAATACAAGAAGCCAATCTACAAAATCGTGCTACAGCTAGAGGAAGCACTGTTCAAAATAGCCCTTCAATGTGTACCTGAATAGCAATTACTGTTAGATTTACATTGTTTTTTTTCTCAATTTAAACAAAGGAACATTTACAGAGATAGCAGACACATTCCTCACCAGGTGGTGTGAGGAACTGGTTTGGGAGCCAACCAGAACGATCACAGCTTTAAAAAAAATCTGTCACATCAGACCAGGATAGATTTTACGGATTCTTTAATGAAAAGTCTGGTTGAGCTCCCTTTTATTCCCTCCATCTCCATGTCCTGCAACACTGCTCTGTGAACTGGCAGGATTCAATACCACAATTCCGAATTCGTAAAACCTATCCAACAGTGTCCTGGATATTATTTGCTCTGAGCTGAACTCCAAAACATTGAAAGAGTTTGCCTGTGTTTAAATTAAACTTCATCCTGTACATTGTTGTTTTTTTTTAAAAAATAAAAAAGCTGCAATTGATTGGGCTGTGGCAAAAACAGAGTTTTAATACTGATTCCACACCTAAACACCGGAGCAAACTCCATGTGCCACCAGCCAGGCTGTATAGGGTGGAACAGCACTGTGCCACCAGCCAGGCTGTATAGGGTGGAACAGCACTGTGCCACCAGCCAGGCTGTATAGGGTGGAACAGCACTGTGCCACCAGCCAGGCTGTATAGGGTGGAACAGCACTGTGCCACCAGCCAGTACCAAGCCAGCAACAACCGTGACAGGGTTTAGAAAAGGCAGTAGAATGGCTTCAGCGTAGCCTCATTCCCATAAATACTCAACAACGACAGACACTTCACATAGAGAAACCACTCTGACGAGAGAAAGAGCAGGCTGAGCGTCTAGCGGAAAGATGAGCCTCGGTCAAACGCTGATGTATGTATTGTATTTGAGTGTTTTCTGTACTCATTCCAGTTTTTCACTTATTCAATGAATAGATTTATGCAATGAAGTGCGTTGGAGCTGGGAATCCAATTTATAGACAGTCTTTCCATAAAGGAGACCGGTACTTTACAGAAAATAAACCAATTCAGTGGTATCAGACACCAGTGGTTATTTTGGGTAAAGCACTGGTCACCACCCTGTGCCCTGTCGACCTCTCCAACATCTACACAATTGTGGATGCATTTAAAATGATCCAGATTGCTGTATTTTGGTGCGAGTGACAGCAATGATGTTGGTGCTATTATTTTTAAAATTTACAAGAACAACCACTAAACTCACAAAAGAAAAAGGTCAAGGGTTATTGACTGGAAACAGAAACTCCCGATCAGCAATGCCGGGACTATAGATATTTCAGAAACACTCAACTGATAACTAAATCTTCAACACACTAGCAGCACAAAGAGGTGCCTGATTATATTCCTAACTGCACATCTGACAGCTGCTTTCCTGAATTCAGAGGGTGAAGCTAAAAGGAAAAAGGTCATTGTCTCCAATCTGGACACGTGAGAGGATTTAGAGTTACATGCAATCAACGTCAGCAACATAGTCATACTGAAATAATAAATGGTGGATATGAGGGGCAGAGAGGCGAGAGCTAGTGAGAGAACACAAGAGAGTGCAACTCGTACAGTAGTCAGCGTGAAAACAATGCCAAGACTAAAAATGACATTAAAAATTTGCATTACATCAAAACACACGCTGCCGCTGTCTGGGCAGTTTCCATTATTACAGTATTATTCCCCATTCCAATATCCATGGTGCTTCTCCTGAACACACTGACCCCTGACTGGGATATAGATGTCTGGTTCTTTTGCTACACAAATATTCTTTGTCGGACGGGCAGCAGCTGGCTATACAGCCATTGGTGGCACCACAAGAACCTTGTCCTCACCTGACAGTCACAGACACGTTTGACATTGGCAAGGGACATCAGCTTCAATTACCCACCTTTTCCCTGTTTCCCCCCCCCCACCTCACCTAGTCCAAGGAGCTCATACTCAATCATTGCCCCATCTAATAGCAGCTGGCTCAGCATTGGACCCAAGACCCTCCTGGTCCCCTTTAGCTCAGGACCATTCCACTGGCTCCAATCCTTTACAAACATCCTCAGGCTGCTTTCACACATCTGACTTAATAACAACATCTTGGTTCAACGATTACAGCACAGAGTCAGTTTGTCATGATCACACGTGTGCAATCAGACAAACAGTCATTGGGGTTTTACTTACACACGTACCACTTCCACACCCTAAATAATATAAAACTGAGATATTGACTAAAGATGGAGTTTAGTGTGAAATCTATGTACTTAAGCTTACTTATCAGCAAGCAGAGAAGCACCAATAAAAAATACAATATATATTAAAATAAATTAAAGAAAAACGGGAACACAATACTGCATATAGGTAGGGGAAAACTGCCTCTCTACACTAATTCTAAACAAAACCTTACAGTGACCCCTCCAAACAGCTTTGAGATTTCAAACTAAATCTTTTGCTGTGACTAGAACTCACCAATGTGGCAAATATAGCATCTGTTCCACAACAGGTCAGAGTTTAACAAGCAACCGATAAGCAGTCACACAAAGCCAGGACCTTGTACACATGGGGCAACTGGTATCCCTATACACTTCAAGCAGCTCCCCAGAACTGTATATAACCACCACGCCCCAAAACAGTTTCTGCTTCGTACAATTTCAGGCATCTTAATTTCCAAACATTTATTTAAAACAAGAAATATGTTACAAGAAAGCAAATCTCAAGTCAAAAAAAATCAAGAATTAGTTTCATAATCATGTTCCCAAATGTAAAAGAAAATAAAAATCATGATTGGGTCCAATTACAAGCAAATAAACCAACAATAATCTGTCTTGGAATCTTTTTAAAAAAGCATGACAACGGTCTGGAGATCAGATAATTTACCTGTAATTTCAGGCACTACCCAGTGCTGTAGGAATGCTCACAGTAGCACAGAGCCAATAACCAGTCTCAAAACAAACCTGCATCCTCTTTACACTAGTGGACTCCACAAGCTTAGGGAAACACAGCACAGTACGCTGCGGGGGTCCTTTAGAAGGGCCAGCTGCCCCACACTACCTCCCCCACCATTCAGCCTGGTTTATATCCTGCTCCGTGTGCGTACACTGCAATGATACCCCACTAAATTGAAAACTAAGTCAAAGCCCTGACATCCCCTCTAGGGTAAGACACATAATAGGAGCACTTTCCCCGCTAGTTAAACATGCTGAATTAACACTTCTGCTAAAACAAAAGGAAGAAATTTCAGGCTGAATGTTGAGTATTCACACACACACACACACACACAACTAAATTCATTCAAGAGCCTACATTGTTACTTTGGCGTTATTAAAATAAACCCAGCAAGCAGTTTCACAACACCAGGTTTAAATCCAACAGGTTTATTTGGTAGCATGAGCTTTCGGAGCGTCATGTTACCAAATAAACTTGTCAGACTTTAACCCTGGTGTGAGACTACTTACTGTGCCTACCGCAGTCCAACGCTGGCATCACCACATCATAAAATAAACCCAGGTTAATTTGATGCTTTGTGCTAAACTCCTAGTTTAAGTTTCAAGGGTTTTTAGTGGGTTTAATGGTTGGATCACATGCTGGCAGTTTGGGTCAGTGCGATTCCTGCCCTTGTTGCTCAAAAGCTGAATGGGACGATCGAAACATTCATTAAACTCACATAAACATATGTCCTGTTCATATCAGAAGAGACTCGCTTTGTTACACTGGGAACGCAGCAGAGCACAAGGGTGTTGATGTGTTACCAGGTAAATTTATTTTGAGATGGCCACACATGCATTCCTACTGAAAAACCAACAACAAGTGCAGTACGGAAAGAAAGCTTTCCATCCGGTGGGGGGAAGCTAGTACTGACTGCTGAATTAGTATATGTATAATACAAGTCGTTGCCATAACTCAATAGATTAAACACTGACATCAGGGAAAAAACGCTACCCCCCCCCCAACCCCTCCTCTCCCCCCACAACCTCAATCAGAAAATAAATTCTTCCATTTCCAACAGCACCAGAAATACCAGTGTCCTATTTGAGGCCAGTTTTTGCACTGAACAGATACCGAGGTGAGATCACCCTACACTGCCCGAGACGTCCCACGACAAGGTCTCGGCTTCCTCAGCAACAACCCAGGCCCCAAATAAAACAACCTAAGTTCTAAATACACCTCATCACCTGACTGCATTTGTCAAAATAATGATGGCTGTTGCGCAAAGATCAAATCAGAGGGACCATATAAAAGATTCACAGAGCAATAGGCAAAGGGAGAGAGAGCGGGGGAGAGAGAGAGTAGGGAAGAGTGGGGGGGGGAGGAGGGAGGCGGGGGGGGGGGGGGGGGTAAGGGGGGAGAGAGGCGGGGAGGGGGTAAGGGGGGAGAGAGGCGGGGAGGGGGTAAGGGGGGAGAGGGGCGGGGAGGGGGTAAGGGGGGAGAGGGGCGGGGAGGGGGTAAGGGGGGAGAGGGTAAGGGGGGAGAGAGGCGGGGAGGGTAAGGGAGCAGAGGGGGCGAAGGGAGGCGGAGAGAGGCGGGAGGGGGAGGAAAAGAGAGAAAGACAAGACAGAGAGGAAGACAGACAGACAGAGAGAGAGAGAGAAGGGGCAAATCTCACTTGACAATCCTCACTTCTGTTTGGCCAACCTCACTGCTAGAATATGGAATGAATGGTTCCTTTGGGATGGGAGAATCCTAATAAATGCTCTGCTACAGAGAGTTTTAAACAAGCCACTAGCTAGATATAACTAACTGGCAAGAAAAATTTTTTAAAAAAGTTTTTCCACTCACATCACTAGTGTTTCTTTGTATATAAAAAGAACTAATTTATTTTTCTAAAGTGCAACATGATCCCTTATAGTTTTCTCTGGATGCTACAGATGTGACCCTAGCACGTCAGATACCTGATTGACAATACAAACTGCATCGCTATCCTCCTATCTAACTGTTCTTAAACAGTAGCGTAAAAAATGCCACCTTTTTCTTGTAAAATAACACACCACTACCATGTGAAGGTTGGTCCTTTCCTCCCCCTATCATCCCTTCCAAAAATTAAACCAAGTTCCTGAATCAGATGCAATAATATCACATTTCACCGGCACTGTGTGAACGCGCTTGAAACGAGTTCAGTCCAGCACTCACACGAGTCTAACATGCAGTAGAAAGCTAACAGCAAGCTGCATCAACACTGACTGCTGTCACAGGGGGTGTCTCGGCTGCCGGCAAACGCCTCAGCTTGCCTTTGACTGTCTGCAAAATAAAAATTAAATTTTAAAAAATTGTTTTTTTTTGTGTGTCGGTTTCCTTTCCGTCTCCTTCCCGGCTGGGTCCACACCACAGTCCTGTCCCACCCCCAGCAAAAGGTGTCGACTTTGCCTCATTGCATCTTGGTGCCCAGTTTGCGTTGTCTGTTTCTGAGGAAAAAAAGCAGAGGAAAAAAAAGATTTAAATTCAACCCAAGGAAAGCAGGCAGCAAGCGGATTTTGTTAAAACTTATGAGGAGAGGGGAAACAGTGGCACAATGGTATTTTCACTAGATTAGTAATCCGGACACTCTACACACCCGGGTTCAAATCCCACCATGACAAATGGTGAAACATAGACATAAAAGATAGGAGCAGGAGGAGGCCATTTGGCCCTTCGAGCCTGCTCCATCATTCATCACAATCACGGCTGACTGTCCAACTCAACAGCTTAATCCTCCTTTCTCCCCATAACCTTTGGTCCCATTCGCCCCAAGTGCTATATCCAGCCGCCTCTTGAATACATTCAATGTTTTGGCATCAACTCCTTCCTGTGGTAATGAAATCTGAATTCAATAAAAATCTGGAATTAAAAGTCTAATGATGGCCATGAAACATTATCAATTAAAAAAACCCCATCTGGGTTACTAATGTCCTTTAGGGAAGGGAATCTGCCATTCTTACCCAGTCTGGCCTACACGTGACTCCACAGCAACGTGGCTGACTCTTTAATGCCTTCTACAATCTGAGCAATCCACTCAGTTCCAGGACAATTAGGAATGGGAAACAAAGGCTGGACACCCACATTTAATGACTAAAAGAAGCTGAAGAGGATATACTAACTAATACGCTAATGGAACATGTAATTCTTCTCCTCACCACCACCCCCACCAATTCTAGCGGAAAGGCCCCGGATAACAACAATAACACTAACTTTATACACCACCAACAACATAGCACACTTCACTGAATTAACCAAAATAGTAACGTCATGTCACATCAAGAGAGACGAGGACAGAAGATCAAAAGCTTTGAGGAATATCTTTTTTGGAGAGAGTTTAAAAGAAAATGAGGATTCTGAAGCCATCGGTGGATGATGAAAATTGACGAAAGCCACATTATCACACAAACTGAGTTTCAGCATGGTTTATAAATGAATCACAGCCTGGTTCTGGCACAAAAATGTTTCTCTCCTTTTTAGACACTCTACCATTTACTGGGAGACAACAGGAAATGCATGTCTGGTTTTGGGAGTCCAGGCTCACAACGGCAATGATAAATAGGTCAGAGTGAACAGCTTAGTGGAGAGGGGACCAAACACCCGACAACACAACAGACAACACAATACCTACCAAATAGTGAGGATAGTCAAAATAACTAATGTGAGAAGGAAAATCTCCCTCCACGCTGTCCCCATCAAACACTCCCAGGACAGGTACAGCACGGGGTTAGATACAGTGTAAAGCTCCCTCTACACTATCCCCCATCAAACACCCCCAGGACAGGTACAGCACAGGGTTAGATACAGGGTAAAGCTCCATCTACACTGTCCCCATTAAACACCCCCAGGGCAGGTACAGCACGGGGTTAGATACAGAGTAAAGCTCCCTCTACACTGTCCCCATCAAACACTCCCAGGACAGGTACAGCACGGGGTTAGATACAGAGTAAAGCTCCCTCTACACTGTCCCCCCATCAAACACTCCCAGGACAGGTACAGCACGGGGTTAGATACAGGGTAAAGCTCCCTCTACACTGTCCCCATCAAACACTCCAGGACAGGTACAGCACGGGGTTAGATACAGAGTAAAGCTCCCTCTACACTGTCCCCATCAAACACTCCCAGGACAGGTACAGCACGGGGTTAGATACAGAGTAAAGCTCCCTCTACACTGTCCCCCATCAAACACTCCCAGGACAGGTTCTCTCCAACGTGCCTAAAGAAGAAATCGTGAAGAGCGTTTATTCAGATCAGCAAGAAGACCGATGTGAGGAATTGACCATCTTACCGTGCTTCTGACCTTGTAACCGTGTACTCAAACCACAGGATGTTTGGAATCAGACTTGTGTCCCGTATCAGGAAGAACTCCGAGACTGGCCTGAATCATGGAACGACATGGAAAGTATATTAATCATAGTGTCCGAAGTTAATGCAAAACCCAGCAAAGAACCAACATGAAAATTTACACCCAAAATATGACCCCACTGTTTGTTTTAGGGCGCGAGGCCTGTACAGCTTTTTGAAACAAGCCCCATCAATGTATTTTACACAGGAGCAGTAACTACAGGGGGTCGAGGGCTGGAGTTTCTGCAGGTCAGTCCCTTGACATGCAGCTCATACCAAGTCCCTATAAAGGACGGCTAAATAAACACATTCTGGGAATTGAAGGGAAACTTTTTTATATTTTCTTGTGCCAATTTAATCAGGACTTCATATAAAACAGGAGCAGAACATGTAGAATATACCAAAGTCTTTACAATGCAAATTAAAATTTTCTATTTACCATGAAGCTATCCTGGGGAATAGCGGCGTTAGTACCTCTTGTGTAAAGATAAACCAGACTGCTCCCATTACCCCACCTGCTATAACTCCATATATCACTTGGCTCCAGGAATGGTACATCAAATAGACTCTGCAAGAATAAACACAACATTCCTTTAAAGGCTAAATCATAGAATCATACAGCACAAAGGAAGGCCACTCAGCCCATCGTGCCTACGCTCCCTCTTTGACAGATCTTTTCTATTGCTCGTACACCCCTTTCCCTGTAGCCCTGCAAATTTTCCTTTTCAAGCATTTGTCCAATTCCTTTTCCAAGGTTACTACTGAATCCACCAGTCTTCCAAGCAAATCACTGCAGATCACAACGAGTCACCCAAAAACAACCCTCATTTCCCCGTGTTTCTTTTATCAGTCACCTTAAACCTGTGTCTCTGCTTATCAATCTCACTGTGTTATAAAGCAGGGGCTCCCCCTCTGAGAACTAATACCCAAACATCCTAAGAGGAGTACCTCGTCCTGTAGTCTGTAAGAAGTGTGTGTGTGAAGTGGTGTGACCTGCTCTTCAGCAGCTTCTAGTGGTTAAATAAAAATAAATCCCTGACATGCTCTCTAAAATCAACACACAACAATTTATTTATCTAACTATCAGTGAGCAAATTAACTGAACTATTAACAAACCGAATAAATCCCTTTAAACTATTAACTATTCCCAAAACAAACAAAATTCTAATGGAATGCTTTTCCAATAAATACAATTCCCACTCACTAACAAAATAGAATTTAGTCACTCTGAGATTTTGTGTCTTGCAGAATATTCTGGGCTTTCTCTGTTGATTCTGCTGGCTGGAACTTCTTTCTTCTTTGGTACCTTTGCTATCTAGATGGTGCTTTCTCTAAGATGAAGCTTTGAGAGCCAGTGATTTTCTCTCAAGAGCGATGTTAGTTCTGGCAGATGGCAGTTGCTCTATTTCTCTGTTCCACTGCCCTCTTCTTTTATATCCACGACAACAATTTCCCACAATAGGATTGGTGCAAGATTGTCAAAACCATCACATTTAAATTTAATAGGTTTTTGGTATCCACGTGCCTGATTCAAATTGATTGGCTAAATTCAAAGCCTGTTGTCTTAGTAAAACTGTTGCTTGGCTTTCCATGTTTCAATCTGGGCTCTCTGTGTACTTGCATTTTTTGAATCTCTAAGCACAGAAAACACACCACTTTTGAAAGGGACTACACAATGCTTCACCCCCCCACCCCAAACATTTTACAATTTTATCATTTTTACAACTCCAAATTCTAACTTCCAACCTCCCAATCTACAAAAGCTCCATCCAACTTCACAGCAATTACAAGTGAAAAAAATACTGTTCCATGTTGTACAAAGAAAATGTTGATCTCTTTTGTCTGGAAGGCATCAGCAACCCTCTCGGACCGTGGTCAAATATTCTTCACATACAACAAAAGCTCAAAATAAAAACAAACTGTGCTGTTGCCTAGCAACAGAGGTTCAGACAAGGGAACCCAAAGAGTCAGTGATAACCAGAAAAGTAGTTCTGCTTCAGTTGGAAGAAATTGGCAGAATGGGCAGGACATGAAGACAGATAGAGAGCAAGTCCCAAATTAAAGAAGGTTTAAAAAAACTAGGGAGGAACAAAAAAAGTCCCAAGATAACAGCTATGTCAAGGAACAAGGACAGGGATCATGAACAGATCCTGTTCAGTGAAGTTAAGAGTGAGGAGGCAGAGGAAGCTCCAAGCTTAAGTGAGAAAGCTGCAGGAAGCAAACTTAAAGCAAAATAAGCCTGCGAAGCAGTGGTGTGCTGGTGGTATGGTCGGATGTGTGTGTGGAAGGCCATGCTCAAACGCATGCAACAACCCAAGGGAGAGAAACCTCAGAAGGAGAGATCAAAACCCTGGAGGTGGACCAATGTGAAAGGTGTCTGAGAGAGAGCTCTCTTTGGGAGAAGATTCCACAAAGCAAGTACTTTGAGCATTGAGATTGGAAACCCACATGTCAAAGACAAGCTTTGGTGAGACCAGACAGTCTCTCAGGCTGACAAAGTTTTAGGGAGTTGATGAGAGATCCATTGCATATGTCGGGGGTGGACTATCACTTGGTTAGTCCACCCCCAACATAAGGTCAGTGTGCCTGACCGTACGTTGCTTATTAGTTTACTGGACTGGGTACTTGCTGTAAATTTTAGTCTACAAGATAGGTTTTCTAACTTGTATTATCCTTACGAATTTGTACAGTTATAGTTGTGGGTGATGGAATAGTGTAATATGGTTTATATTTTCTTGTTTAACAAATGTTTTATTATTTGGTATAAACTTCTAAGCTGACTTTGTGACTCTGTTCATTGGTCACTCTCCCATGTTTCTAAATAAAGAGAGTTAGGATCTAGCAGGCCTGGTTCCACCCTAGGATTTAACCTGACCAGCAGGAACACCAGGCAATTAAACTCTGAATGACCCACTGTTGTCATCGGGGTTTTATTTTATTCATTCATGGGATGCGGCTATTGCTCGCTGGGCCAGCATTTATTGCCCCGCCCAGAGGGCATTTTTAAGAGTCAACCACATTGCTGTGGGTCTGGAGTCACATGTAGGCCAGATGGCAAATTTCCTTCTTTTATGGACATTAGTGAACTTGATGGGATTTTACATCAATAATGGTTTTATTATCTTTTAATTCCAGTCTTTTATTGAATTCAAATTTCACCATCCGTCGTGGTGGGATTCGAACCCAGGTCCCCAGAACATAACCCTATGTCTCTGGATTACTAATCTAGCGACAACACCACCGCAATGCTGCCTCCCCCTGGACAATAAGGCTTTGTGGCTTGCGAGGGACATCCACTGCATCTTAACCACAGACTAACACATTGACCATCACATTGTATAAAACCCTTCCCTCATAAAACAGTGCATCATTCACATTACTGTGAGAATCAGTTCATACAAGAAATGTTACCTACCTACTATATGAGACAAGGAAGGCCACAGCCAGCAAGCATATGGATAAAACGTGCCTCCATAACAGGTCTAAACATCTAGCGTTGTTTGTTTGGTGCATTCTGAGGAAAGAAACAAATAGGTTTTTTTGCACCCCATGGTTTACAACAACTCGCATTTATATAGTGCCTCTAACATGGTAAAACATCCCAATGTGATTCACAGTAGTGTCATCAAACATGGTTTAACACTTAGCCTCAAACAGGGACATTAGAACAGGTGATAAAAGCTTAATTAAAGAGGTAGGTTTTAAGGAGCGACTTAGGAGGGAGAGGGATCAAGGAAGAAAATCTCAGAGCTCAGACAGTAGAAGACATAGCAACCAGTGGTGAAGTAATTAAGATTGGGGTGCTCAAGTAGCCAGAATTGGAGGAGTGATTGTAGGGCTGGAGGAGGTTGCATAGATAGGGAGGACAAGGTCATGTAAGCATTTAAAAACAAGGATGAGAATTTTAAGATCCCTAGGCAAGCAAGCACAGGGAATGTTCAAATAATCTGCATTTACTTGGCACATTTCACTGTGCTTAGATCCCAATTCACTGCTGTGCCTCAAACTCATGTGAGGTAAGTAGTGTCAGCAAACCTACCACCATTACAGTGCACCCCAATTCTGGCTAACTAAATCAACCAGTTCTGTATCTTACCCAGTGGTAGTCACTCAGTGGCTAACACGTGTGTGCCCACTCCCCTATTTCTAGCAGGGAGGTGTTGTTATTTATTCAACATCTCTGCTGAGATCAGTTAACACAGCAGAAACCAAGCCCACGACTCACTTTGCAGCACTCATTACTGCAACTGCCGGTATTTACCTGCGAGGCAGTGTGCCACCATGTCGCTCACTCAGGCACTAGGGTCCAATCATCTTCCATCCTCTGGCCTGAACGGTACACTTGGTCTTCATTCCCTTTTTACGTGTCTGCAGGAGTTTCCTCCCAGTCCAAAGATGTGTGGATTAGGTGGACTGGCCATCTAAATTGCTCCTTAGTGTTCCAAAATGTGTAGGTTGGGGGAAGTAGTGGGGTAAATACGTGGATTACGGGGCTGGGTCTGGGTGGGATGCTCCGTTGGAAAGTTGGTACAGACTCAATGGGCTGAATGGCCTGCTTTTGCACTGTAGGGTTTCTATGAATAGCAGGGTCCCCAGTAATGTTTATAAAAATCAGTACAGACGAGGAAGACAATCAGCACATTCCGCTCACCTTTCCATAGAAATTTATGGATTCCCAGCATGACAACGAATTGCTTTGCATGATTCCAGAGTTTTTGACTTCATTATCAGCCCAGAGCTCATTCCAATGTAGGGCAGCATGGTGGCACAGTGGTTAGCACTGCTGTTTTACAGCGCCAGGGACACAGGTTCGATTCCTGGCTTGGGTCACTGTCTGTGTGACGTCTGCATGTTCTCCCCTTGTCTGCACTGGTTTCCTCCGGGTGCTCTGGTTTCCTCCCACAGTCCGAAAGATGTACTGGTTAGAGTGCATTGGCCATGCTAAATTCTCCCTCGGTGTACCTGAACAGGTGCCAGAGTGTGGCAACTAAGGGATTTTCACAGTAACTTTAAGTCTGTCCATGTTTCTGACAACACAGATCTTGCCTAGCACTTATTTGTATCCAAGCCCTCCTGAACAGCTGCAGTGATTTAATTTGAAATACAGCTGAGGATTAAATTTTTCTTAGAATCTTACATCACAGAAGCAAGCCATTCAGCCCATCATGCCTGTGCCAGCTCTTTGAAAGGGCTAACTATTAGTCTGACTCCTCCTGTTTCCTTCCCCATGGACATATTTCCCCCCTCCACTCCACAAAGTATTTATCCAATTCTCTTTGAAAGTTGCTATTCAATACACTTGGCACCTTTCATTCAGGCTGCACATTCCACATCATCAGAATTCTTGTTAAAATAATTCTGACCATCCCTCTAGCTTCCCTGCCGATTGTCTCATGTCCCCTGGTTACAGACCTTCCTGCCAGTGGAAGCAGTTCCTCCTCATTTACTCAATCCTGCTCTCATCTAATTAGTATCTTGTACAGCTCAGCAGGGTCTCCCAGTATTTAATTTTCATGGTTGGAGAGTTCAAGTTTTTCTCACCTTCATAGTGAATCATAAAACAGACCCAAGAGCCATACATACCTTAAATAAAGGAAAAGGAGGGAGTAGATGGAAAAGAACCATATGAACTGGGAATGACTGGACGGCATTCCATACTCTGTAAACAAGGTACTGTGGCCACCTGTGGACAGAAGTAATTAAGAAACATTACAAACTGTGAAGTAATATAACCTTGTACAGAAGCTGAAGGATCCTCCAGATTAGCACAATTAGGATACTGTGTTCCTCAGGTTAGACATGTTCATCCATAGGATCATAATTCTTTCATGGGACATGGACTTTACTGGCTGGGGAGCATTTATTGCCCATCCGTAATTGACCTAACTGCACCTTCTTGAACCGCAGCACTATAAGTGGTGTAGATACACCCACAATGTTGTTAGGGAGGGAGTTCCAGGATTTTGATCCAGCAACAGTGAAGGAACAATGATATATTTCCAAGTCAGGACGGTGAGTGACTTGGAGGAGAACCTCCAGGTGATAGTGGTCCCAGGTATCCACCACTCTTGTTTTCCTATTCAGTGGTGGTCGAGTGTTTGGAAGGCACTATCTAAGGAGGTTCTGCAGTGTATCGTTTAGATGGTACACACAGTTGCTATCGTGGAGGGATTGTGGAAGGAATAGCAATCAAGCAGGGCTGCTTTATTGTGGATGATGTCAAGCTTCTCAAATGCTGCTGGATCTGCACTCATCCAGGCAAGTGGGGAGTATTCCAAAATATTCCTGACTTGTGTCCTGTAGATGGTGGACAGGTTTTGGGGAGTCAGGAAACAAGCTACTCACAACAGAATCCCTAGTCTCTGACCTGCTCTGGTAGCCACAGTAATTTTATGGGCAGTCTAGTTCAGTTTCTGGTCACTGATAACCCCCAGAATGTTAACTGGTTCTAGGCAGCTGAACGAATAGCACTGTAACACCAGAGTATAGCTCAGGTTATTCTCACGCGAGCATCATCAGTAACGCAGTGACTTCTCTGATCCAATTAATATTCTATTCTTTAAATAAAATTAGAAAGTGAAAACTCTAAACAACTTAAATACAGATTGGTACGATGATCTCATATTTACAGTACATTCAAATATTAAGGTGGTGTGACCTGTGAACGAGAAACTACAGTCGGTTTTCAGTGAGACCTCAGTAAGCCTTAGAACATAGAACATTACAGCGCAGAACAGGCCCTTCGGCCCACAATGTTGCGCCGACCAATTAAAAAAGCAATGACCCTCTAACCTAAACCAATCCCTTTCCATCCATAAACCTATCCACGGATCTCTTAAACACCCCCAAACTAGGCACATCTACAACTGCAGCAGGCAGGGCATTCCAATCCCTCACCACCCTCTGGGTAAAGAACCTACCTCTGACATCCGTCCTATATCTACCACCCCTTAATTTAAAGCTATGCCCCCTCGTGCTAGCTTTCTCCATCCGAGGAAAAAGGCTATCACTGTCCACCCTATCTAAACCTCTAAGGAACGGAAACATTTATTACAAAGTGTTGCTCTCACCTTGGCATGGTCTGGGTTCTTTGATAATATTCTTAATTACCCAGTTGAAGCTTTCATTTAGTACCAAACCGCAGAGAAATGAAATCTGAAACAAATAACAGAGTGTAATCACCATTCATGTGGCTGCACTTTGCAAAACTGCCATTCACCAACATCAGATTGGGGTTCACTGCAATTCTTATCATCTGTAAAAAAACGGGAGGGAATTGCTAAAGTTGTCTATTGGCTACAGGCAAAGTAGTACAACACAAGATATTTCACAAAGGGATTTACAAACTATACAGAGTATTGAAAACTGAGTGCTGAAATTACTAGTCAGCTTTACGGTATTACAGAAACAGTCCCTTTATATTTCAGTACTACTCCAAAAGCTTGAACAAGGGACCCAGAGAAGGGCAGGGGGGGCTGATAGGGAAGTAGCGCCCAACAGTAAGAGACGTAAATACCACCAGCCACTCTTTTCTTCCTGGCTAAACATTTTGGGATTCACCTCTGCTCTTTGCAAATCATCTCAGCCATTCAGGGAATGTCCAAAGGCCAGAAAATTAATTTGGTGAGTTGTAATTTTCAAACCTTGCCTTCAATCTCACAAATAATTGTTTTTTTTCACCTCTTTACACCACTGCTGGAGCAGCAGCTCTACAACGTAAAGAGGATACAGTTCAACAGCATCAGAAGTTCCCAAGATTATAAACAACATCTATATGGAATGGTTCCGCAGAGTGGGTTTCGCACAGAATACTCTTCAGACTCCAATGGAAAACAACTTCAAAGTTTCAAAACCTCACTTCTTTTCCCCCAGAAAAAGTACAGTGTATGTACATTTACAGTACACCAAACAAATATTTCCATAGCTACCCTCAATCCACTTATATATTCTACAGACACTGGACTGGGAAAAATCTCCACATAGTTTACTTTGGACAAGAGCACTATGAAGTAGAGCGCATGAAGTATGCTGGACCCACTGCTCTGAATAAGAGATCAGAGACCCACATACCACATCCTTTTCTCGCAGTTTTCCCCTCACATCCCCTCATAGAGAACATGCACAAATGATCCTGTCAGGAAGGGCTGTTCATTTACAAAGAGTCATAAAGGTTTACAGCTTGGAAACAGGCCCTTCGGCCCAACTTGTCCATGCCGCCCCTTCTTTTTAATCACTAAGCTAGTACCAATTCCCCACATTTGGCCCACATCCCTCTATATACCCTACTCTATATATTTTACCTCGCAACTGTCTAAACGCTTTTAAAAAGACAAAATTGTACGCGCCTCTACTATTACCTCAGGTAGCTCATTTCAGACACTCACCACCCAGAGTGAAAAAATTGCCCCTCTGGACCCTTTTGTATCTCTCCCCTCTCACCTTAAACCTATGCCCTCTAGTTTTACATTCCTCTACCTTTGGGAAAAGATGTTGACTGTCTAGCTAATCTGTGCCCCTCATTATTTTATGGAAGGACAATTTATAACATCTATTTTACAGGAGGAGAAAATGGCTCCCACTAATTTAAGCTGAGGAACTCACTATGTCCAGATGTGAAGCAAATACACAACCAGCTATCTTCCAGTCTATTTGGGCGACTGATGTCCATTTCTTTTTGTTTCAATTTATTCTTGGGATGCGATTCACTGGCAAGGCCAGTTTATTGCCTATTCCTTACTGGCTCTGAGAAGGTGAGACACCTTTGTGAACTCCTCCAAATGGCTCGCTAGGTCATTCTAGAGGGCAGTTAAGAATCAAACATGTTGCTGTGGGTTTAAAGTCACATATAGGTCTGGACTGGGTTGGGGTGGTAGACTTCTTTCTCTAAAGGGCATTTTCACAACAATCCAGTAATTTCTTAGTCACCATTACTGAGTCTAGAGTTTTATTCTTCATTTAATTAATTTCTCCAGCTGCCATGGTGGGACGTGGCTTTGTCTCTCTCTCTAACTCATTAATCTCGATCTCTGCATAGTCCAAGAACAAATCCATTATGTTACCAAATTCCAAATGAACTACAACATTTGAAAGATCAAATTAAGTAAATATATTTTAAACACTGATCAAATATTTATAATGAGCAGTTTAGATTTAACATTGCATTCATTCCATCATGTCTATAAACACAATCACATTTAAGCAATGTTTGGGTAAACCAACTATGAGGTACATAGGTTGCATGATGCCACTACCACGGTGCATCCGCCCGCACCGCAACAGAATCCAAGACATTTCCTGCCCGATAGTGTCAAGCGGGGAAGTCCCTCAGCTGGCTTCCCCACTCATCGCATCGTCCAGAGAAGAGGGGAGAGAGATTGGTCATGGGGAACATACTAGAACAGTGACCATCCCATTGAAACTTTCAGAGCCAATAATTCCCAGGGATCAAGATAAGAAACATTTGCAAGACTTACAGAGTGCAGCTCTCTTTTGAACACGATGAGTGTGATGAAACCAAAAAGGATAAATACTGGTACAAGACTTAAATATGCAAGAACCTTCCCTGTGAGGTCACCTAGAGAGCAAAAAAAATTAGACTACAATTAGGGACACATTAGCAACACAGGTTTAAAAAAAGTTGATGCAAATTTTAAAATATTGTTTAAACTTTTTATTTCCTCCCTAACGTGGCTCAGATATCTCACACTGAGAGAGTAAAGGATCATCTCCCAGGGATCTGCCACTGCAGCTCTGGGCCAGATCCTAGAAGTTAAATTAAATACAGGGAGGACCAAAGCACTGTTTTCAGTCCCCATCATAAAATGTGTTCCCTGACCACCAACTCCAACATCCTCCTTGGCAACTATCTGAGGCTGAGTTAGATCATTCTCAACCTCAACACCATATTTGATCAAACTCCAGCATCAAAACCATCCACTCTGCTGTCAAAGTCCTCATCCATGTTTCTCTCGCTTCTACATTTGAGTATTCCACGCTCTCCAGTCTCCCACCTAAACCTGGGCTCCTCCAAAACTCTGCTGTGTGCATCCTAATTTGCAGTCCCATTCACCCAACACCATTTTCACTGGCTGGCACTAGCACTTCAATTTTAAAATTCTCATCCTAGTTTTCAAATCTCTCCATAGTCTTTCCACTTCCTATCTCTGTAACTGCCTCCAGTCACAGAAACCTCACACATCTCCGTGCTTCTCCAATTCTGGTCTCTTGTGCATCGTTTCTTTTAAACACTCCATCATTGGTGACTGTGCTTTCATCCAACTGAGCTCTAAACTCCTGAATCCCCTCCCGAAATCTCTCTGCCTTTCTCGTCCCTTCCTTAAGGTGATCCTTAAAAGCTGCCTCTTTAACCAAACTTGATATCTGATACCTCATGTGACCTGATGTCCAATTTTGTTTGTTAATGCTGCTGTGAAGCAGTGAGTTTAGACTATGTTAAACGTGCTTTAGAAATGCAAGTTGTTATCAAACACTGGTTGCTCGCTTCTCCACACTCCAGCGTCTGCTATGACTCAGTGGGCAACCCCAATCCTCTCATCTGAGTCAGAAGGTTGTGAATTCAAGCAAACTTGACAGACTCAAGCACAAAACTCAGACGAATACTCCAGCGCAGTACCAAAGATAAAATTGCATTGTCAGAAGTGCCATCTTTCTGACCAGATATGAACCCAAGGCCCTGTCTGCCCTCTCAGGTGGATATAAAAGATCCCATGACACTATTGTGAAGAAGAGCAGGGTAGTTCTCCCCAGTGACCAGCCAAATACTTTCTCCTTGACCAATATCACCACACAAAAAAACTGGTTGTGAATACATTGCTGTTTGTGGGAGTTTGCTGTATACATATTGACTGCTGCTTTTCCTACATTATAACACTTCAAAAAGTATTTCATCGGCTGTAAAGCATAAGTTTTTCTTTTGCTGTTACAACTTTGAACAAGTTATGGGTTTTCACTACATCAGTGGAACTGAGATAGAGAATTCTGCTGCAAGTGATTGGATGGGCAGGGAAGGGTAATCAAATATCTTTTCACTCTGGTGCACTGTCTACGCTAAAACATTAAATTCATACCACAATCCTCTTAAATAGCTTTTCCAAAGTGAGGAAAGTTACTGCAGGTTAGATATCTGATCACAGTGCAATTTTTCTCATGGCCTTTTCCCTTTCTCAAATAATTGAGATGAGGGCTCGACAGAGTAAATACTGGGAGACTCTTTTCCCAGACTGGAGAGTCTTAAACTAGGGGGTCATAGTCTCAGGATAAAGTGTTAGCCACTTGGGACAGAGCTGAGGAGAAACGTCTTCACTCAGAACTTCAAACCCTCGGAATTATCTACGTGTTCATGGCTATGGGGTTAGAGTAGAGGAATTGGACTGACTGGAGTTCTCTACAAAGAATCAATAAACCGAATCACTCCTCCTACGCAGTAATGACTCATGACCCTAGAAGCTGCGGATGTTTAGTTTTGAGTATATTCAAGGATGAGAGATTAACGGTTTTTGCATACTGTAAAATACAGGAGATCAGTCGTGATCTTAGTGAATGGTGGAGAAAATTGAAAGGGTTGTATGGCCTATTCCTACTCATAGAATCCCTATTGTGCAGGAGACGGGCATTCAGCCCATTGAGTCTGCACCAACCCACCATTTTGTCTTCGCGAGGCCCTATCCCCGTAACCCACACCACACCAATCCCCCCTAACCTACACATCTTAGGATGTAAGGGGCAATTTAGCATGGCCAATGCATTTAACCTGCACATCTTTAGAGTGTGAGGAAACCGGAGCACCCAGAGGAAACCCATGTAGTCACGGGGAGAACGTGCAAGCTCCACACAGCCATATTGCCCATATTATTTTCCTAACACAATCTTATATTTCAAAAACATCAACCTTAACAGCTGAATTATATTGCCATATAAAAAGAAATTTGACGGTTGGTAAACATACAGCAAGGATGGAACTGAACCAGTCATCCAAGGAAGACTCCAGGTTTGATCAATATGGAGTCAGAAAGCAACAGGGATGCCGCAATCATCTTAGGTTCAATAAAGGAAAACTAGAATTAACTAATGTTTCCACTCCCAGCCACTATCTGATTAAGATAGAAGCAAGTTTGGCAACAATTCATGCCTTGCTGTCAACTTCCCTCTAATCCTTTCATGCAGTTTGACAGAGCACTGGATGACACCCCATATTATTTATCAAGAGGCACAAGCACAATGAGTCAAGTGGTTGCTTTTGTGCTACCCCTGCTGGTCATGCCTCCAGCTACCTTGGCCCAATGCTCTAAAATTACCTCCCTAAACCTCTCTGTCCCTCAACTTCCTTTAAGAGACTCCAAAAAACAAAATCTCTCTTTGACCAAACTTCCAGTAAAACATTTATCTGCAAGAAGCAGGGCAGGATTCGAACAGAATTTCTTGATAGAATGACCTGGACAGAGTGAACAGCCTGAGAGGGTGATGGAAGCAGATTTAATGGCAAACAGGGGAAAAAAAATAGCATAGCTATGGGCTAAGAGAAATGGGCCAGGGCCTACTGCATATATACAAACCTACGAATTAAAAGCAGGAGAAGGCCCCTCAAGTCTGCTCTGCCATTCAATCAGATCATAGTTGATCTGATTGTAACCTCAACCCAACAATCCTGCCGTCCCCCATTAGCCTTTCAACCCTTGTTAAATCAAGAGGACACAACCCTGACACAGTGATTAGTTAGCACTGCTGCCTCACAGCGCCAGGGACCTGAGTTCAATTCCGGCCTTGGGCAAATGTATGAACAAAGAACAGCACAGCACGGGAACAGGCCCTTCAACCCACCAAGCCTGCGCCGATCACGTTATCCTGCTTAGACCAACCGCCTGTATCCCTCAGACCCTGCTTGTTCATGTGCCTACCTAGATAATTCTTAAATGTTGCTAATGCATCTGTCTCAACCACTTCGCTTGGCAGTGCATTCCAGATCCCCACTGCCCTGCATAAAAAACTTGCCCCACACATTTCTACTTAACCTTTCCCCCCCCCCTTATCTTGAACTTGTGCCCCCTTGTGATTGTCATTTCTGCCCTGGGAAAAAGCTTCCAACTGTTCACCTTATCTACGCCCTCATAATGTCATAAACTTCTATCAAGTCACCCCTCCGACTCTGTCTTTCCAGGGAGAACAATCCCAGTTTATTCAATTTCTCCTCATACCTAATACTGTGGTTTGTACATTCTCCCTGTGTCAGGGTGGGTTTCCTCTGGGTGCTCCGGTTTCCTACCGATGTCCAAAGATGTGCAAGTTAGGTGGATTAGCCGTGGTAAATGCGCAGGGTTATGGGGATGAGACAGCGAGGGTGGTCTGGGGTGGGATGCTCTTTCAGAATCGGTGCAGACATGATGGGCCAAATGGCCTTTTTCTGCACTGTAGGGATTCTGTGGTTCTGTCTTAAAAATATTCAAACACACTGTTCCACTGCTTTAAGATAAAAATTCAACTTTCATCACGTGCCAAGCACAGATTTGGATTATCGAGTGTGCTGGTCTCTAAATTAACAACTATTGCCCAATTACTGTTTGTGGCAACTCTTAACCATGAGGAGTGCCAAACTGATGGCTGATTGGCTGGCTGCCAGATACCTCCCATTGATAATCATTAACTAACTGTCGGACTTGGGCAGTTTCAGAGATTACCCAGGCTGCGCAAGCGAGGAGCCAGGGAGCTCTCTCTGGAACAGCCCTTTTGCACATTTATACTGAGAATGACTGCCAGCAGGCAAATGATTATTCTGTGCAGGTGAATCTAAAGCCCAAATAATATCAGTAAAATCACAGCTGAACAGCAGATAATTTACCCACTGCTCCAATTTAAACTCCAACACACTGATATGGATTCAAGCCAGCAATTCCACACAACACAATTCCCAACATTACAACTTGCATTTATGTCACACCGTTAACATTGAAAAATACACGACACTTCATAAAAATATCGGGTCTCTAGGAGGGTCAGTATTTATTGCTCATTGCTAGGCGATGCTAAGCTGCCTTCTGGAATAGCTGCAGTTAGTGTGGTGAAGGCATTCCCAACACTGGTGGAGGGAGTTCCTGGATTTTGACCCAGTGACAATGAGTGAATGCTGATTGTATGAATTGAATTGGGATGGTGTGCATCATGAATGGGAAGTTGGAAGCGATGATGTTCTCATGTGCTTGCTGCCCTTGTTCTTACAGATAATGGTGGTCAGGGGTTTGGAAGGAGTGTTGAAGAGGGGCGACCAGGAGCTTGGTGAAGGGGTTAAGGTCGAAAGGTTTTAGGAAGTGTGGAGCTGACATTGACAAATGCACAATTGTCAACGATAGAGTGAAAGGAGGAGGGGAGGATTTGCTAAGGGGCAAGAGTGACATTAGTGGGTAGTTCAACCACAAGCTAATAGTATTAAAGATGGTTACAGTTCTGGAGAAGAGTGATGCCATATGGTGATTCAAAGGCTTGAGCTAAGCTGGAGTAGGGAAACAACTCATGAAAATTAGACAATTTGCCACACAGAGGAGGAAGGTAAGGTGACAATGTGTCACTCTGGCCATTTTGATACACCTACCCTAGGCCAATTATAGAATGGCAGGTCTTGGGCCTGGAAACTAGGTGTTCAAGTTGGTTTTCAAATAACCAAAGATAGAAAAGGAGGAAAAAAATGGCTTAAAAAAAGGTATGACTTAAATCGATTGAAAGCAAGAACATTCACAAAACGTGCAACTAGTTGAAATAATTTTTTCTCTCAGAGAGTTGAGTGTCTCTGGAACCCTCTTCCTCAGAAGACTATGGAAGCAGAATCTTTGAATAATTTTAAGACAAATTTATTTAGATTCTTGATTAACAAGGGGGTGAAAGGTTATCGGGGGTGGGCAGGAAAGTGGGGTTGAGGTTATGATCAGGTCGACCATGATCTTACTGAATGGCGGAGTAGGCTCAAGGGGCCTACCCTGCTTCTTATTCGCTCGTAACAGCCTTGTCTCAATAGGCACGTGGTTAGTTACTCCCAGTTTGAATGCTGTGAGAAATATTCTTCCAAATTCCATCTTTAATCTGCTACTTTTATAAAAGGCTTTGAATAGGTATTTTATGCTGTGTTTTATTTTGCTTTCTTTCCTATATCAGACCCCTGCTCCATTATGCACCAAGCCACAGCTGTGAAAGTCGGCGGCAACCTACTCCCAAAATACTGGTTCTCTGTGGCTGATGTGCCAACCCTCTCTGTTCCATTGGCAAATATCCAAATTTTCCAAGCCTTGCCTCAAAATCATCGTCCCTCATTTAATAGAGTTTCACTGTAACCTTTCAATTACTCAAATATTCTTCCTACAAGTGATGTCCAGTTCACCAAGCAATACTCCAAACAAATCTAAAACTTTGTCCAGCCCAAATTTTCTATAGATTCAAATCACTTCCTTGTTTTGGTAGCTAATACTCCCAGAGATATACCCAATTGTTTCAAATAGACTAAAATATGTAACGCTTTACCCTTTACCTTGTACATTAACATGTATCTATATATCTTTAGACTTACTCTTACCAAAAAACCAAACTGAAAACACATTTGGAGGAAAGTTGCATACAATCTTTTTCCTTCTCAAGATGCGTATAGGAAAGCCTAGACATGGAGACATCAACTAGAAGAAAGACTTGCATTTATATAGCGCCTTTCGTAACATTCGTAAGCATTTTACAGCTAATGAAGCCATTTTGAAGAGTTAGAATATCATAATGCCAGAAACAAGGCAACTAATTTGTACACAGCAATCCCCCAGAAACATCAATGTGATATGACCAGATAATATACATCTGTAATTATGGTTGAGAGATAACTGCTCTGTTCTTCTAAATATCTCAGAATCTTTTCCATTCATTTAAGAAACTCAGTTTAAATGATTCACCTAATACAAGCCTTTCAACAGTGCAGCATCTCCTCAGTACCACAATGGAATGTCAGCCTAGACTGTTGTACTCAAGTCTCTAGAGTGGAACTTGAATCCTCAACCTCTGACTCAAAGGTGAGCATGTTACAAATGGTTCTTCCTTCCCATTCTTAAGTACTTTTATTTGCTTCATTTCAAAGGTTCATCCATGTTTCCTGGGGGTGGGGTGGTGGAGATGAAATAGGAAATAGCAAAATGACCGTACAATTTAGAATTACACCATTTTCCTTGCAAACTAACAATTAATCGTATACACTAGTATGGGAATTTGAAAGCTACATAGAAAAGCAAACTAAACACTGGGCTCCTTTAGAGGGGAAGCAAGCAGGGAGGATATGTTAAACATGAACTGAACTTCGGTTAGACCACACACAGAGTACTGTGCACAGCTCTGGTCTTCACAATATTCAAAGGCTATAGGGCACTGGTAAAGGAGCAAAAAACAATTCACAAGGATATATAAGAACTGAGATGCCATAACCCATAAGGAAAAGCTGAAAAGATGGAGACAGTTTTGTCCAGGTGATGAGCTGATCTGATAGGAGTCCTAAAAAGGATAGGGGTAGAGAAAGTGTTATCACTTGTGGGGAAGCCCAGAATTACAGGCCATAAATGCAGGATAGACATTAATAAATCCAATGGGGAATTCAGGAGAATCTTCTGTACCCAGACATTGCTGGGATTATATAAAACTTGCCACTAAGGCAAACAGCATCGATGTATTTAACAGGAAGTTGGATAAGTACAAGGTGGAGCAGGGTGAAGAGGTGGAGGAGACTTGTGTGGAATGTAAACACCTGCAGAGATAAATTGAGCTGAATGGTCAGTCTTTGTGCTGTAGATATACTGATTACAAACTGGCTATTATAGTGTATTTTTGAAGTCAAGTTGCCATTCACTGTGGTTTAACAGCCTAGATTAAGGTAAATTCAAGCAATTTGACTTCGACAGCAAACTGACAGAAATAATGGATGAACTGGTATACCTGGAAATATTTATCCCAAAGGGGCACATGAATGAGATGATCGGATACATCATCTGCCTGGAATTGTTTATGATCAACTATTGATGCCAAAACGTTGGATGACTGTGGAACATGTTGTACAAGCAACAGGTTAGGCATCAGCTGGGACCGCAGCGTAAACAATGAAGTCATGATAAAAGTGGCCTGCATCCAAAAAAGCAAGTTGCAGCAAGGCATTGTGACTGACAGGTCGGGCGCACGCTACATAGTTGATTATCATACACCGGGGAGTTAATGGAATCAGCTCCATTGGGAGTCTAAAAGCAAACCCGTCTATGGGAAGCTAGCAAAGGACATGCATCTACCCTACAGCTTTTAAAATCTCTGGAAGTCCCATCATGCCTTACAGCCTATGAAATGCACCTTCCAAACCTATGGCCTCCATTACATACAAGGACAAGGTCAGCAGACACATCAGAACACCACCACTTTACAAGCTCCTGTCTAAGCCACACATGACCCTGACTTGAACTACATTGCTGTGCCTTCACTGTTGCTGGAATCCTGGAACTCCCTCCCCAACAGCTTTTGGAATTACAAAGAACAAAGAAAATTACAGCACGGGAACAGGCCCTTCGGCCCTCCAAGCCTGCACCAACCATGCTGCCCGAGTGAACGAAATCCCCCTACCCTGCAGGGACCATATCCCTCTCTTCCCATCCTATTCATGTATTTGTACAGATGCCCCTTAAAACTCACTATCGTATCTGCTTCCATTACCTTCCCCAGCAGCAAGTTCCAGGTACCCAACATCTTCCGTGTAAAGAACCTGTCTCGTACATCTCCTTTAAATCTTGCTCCTTGCATCTAAAACCTATGCCCCCTAGTAATTGACTCTTCCACGCTGGGAAAAAGCTTCTGACTATCCACTCTGTCCATGCCCCTCAATCTTGTAGACTTCTATCAGGTCGCCCCTCAACCTCCAGTGAGAACAAACCAAGTTTCTCCAACCTCTCCTCATAGCTAATGCCCTCCATATTAAGCAACATGCTGGTAAAGCTACAAAGTAACTTGCCAATTTTTAAACTCAATGTCCCAGAACGGTTCCAACAGTTCAAGAAGGCAGCTCACCACCACTTTCTCAAAAGTAAATATGGAGAGGAAACCAATGCTGACTTCGACAGCAATGCCCACATTTCAAGAGAGGAATAAAAAAAGTATTTTTTGAAAGGTGGTCACTTGTAACGTGCTGACACGCAGCGAGTAATTTGTACACAGCAAGCTCCCACACACAATGTAATAATGATCAGATAATCTGATTTACTGTTGTTGGTTGGAGGATAAATATTTTTAAATTTTGCCATAAGATCTTCACCATGCACTTGAGAAGGCCTCACACAGGGGCACACTCCCTCAATACGTTCAGCTTTCTGGAATGGGTTAAACCCATGTCAATTGGACTCGGAGATTGAAAGCGTTACTCCAGAACCAAGAACGAAATCTAGATTTGATTTCCAGTCTGAATGGCCAGGTGTCATGTCTATGTTCAACCAGGTTACAATTCACTGTCCAGGTCAGTTGATTTTATGCTGTTTTATTTTGCTTTCTTTCCTTTATCAGACTTCTGCTCCACTATGCACCAAGGCACAGCTGTAAAAGTCAATAGCAACCTATCCCAAAACACAGGCAGTGTGCAAATGATTTCTTACTTGGCATCTTTCCCACCCCCTCCATACACCTGGGGGACATTCAATGTTCATGAGGGACAGCAGAAACCAAGCACTGAGCAACAGCTAACCATCCTTAAACACATCACGGAGACCCGCCGTGAGCTAATCACAGCACAAGAGTTCTTCCACTCCACCTGGCTGGTCACAACTATCTATTAGGCGATGTGCCTGCAGGAGTGCTCAATCATGAAGATGGTGAGCCTAGGACACTACCCTGAGGAACTCCCACAGTGATGTCCTAGGGCTGAGGTGACTGACCTCCAAAAACCACCTTCCTTAGTATTACTTAAATCATTGGAGAGTTTTCCTCCTGGTTCTCGTTGACTCCAGTTTTGCTAGGGCTCCTAGATGCCACACTCAAGCAAATGTGGCCTTGACGTTAAGGGCAGTCTCTTTCACTTCGCCTCACCTCAAGGAATTCACCCCGTTTGTCCATGTGTGAACCAAGGCTGTGGTGAGGTCAGGAGCAGAGTGGCCCCAGTGGAACACAAACTGAGCATCAGTGAGCAGGTTACCGCTAAGCAAGTGTTGCTTGATAGCACTGTTGATGACCCCTTCCATCACTTCACTGATAGTTGAGATTAGACTAAGGGGGTGGTCACTGGCCAGGTTGAATTTGTCCTGCTTTGGACAGGACATACCTGGTTAAGTTCCACATTGCCGGATAAATGCCAGCATTGTGGCTATACAATATTTCAATTGTTTGTCACTGTATCATTGTTAATGGAAGCTTGCTGTGCACAAATTGGCCACCATATTTCACAATAGTGACTACATTCCAAAAAGTCCTCCATTGACTGTAAAGTACTTTGGAATGGCCTGCTGCCTTGAAAAGCTGCACAGAACGTCAATACTTCTTTTTCTCATAGGCCCTTAAAATGTCTTACAACACAGAAACGGATCAGTTTGTTCTCCATTTGATCTAACTTGGCTAACCCCACCACTCTGTTCATGCCCTCGTATCCTTCACAATTGCATTTTATCAAATTTCCTTTATTAAAAATACCAATTATAATGAGAATTAGCCTTCAGTATTTTCATAACAAGATTCCATCCTCTCAATTTTTTTTTAAGATGTTATAAAAGCCAATAAACGACTTGGAAAGATGCAACACTGCAGTTAGTATAATCTCTCATTAGTCACTGCTATAAATATTTTCACCATGACAGCTCTTTGCTGCCTGGGCGCTGGGGCGCAATGCGCATGCGCTGCAAAACCAACCCATCAGTCTACGTACGCGTCCAAGGGCGGGCTACCGGTCAAGCATGCGTAGTTATGTCTCAGATGCGGACACAATTTAGCAGCAAATGGGATGGTCTAAATACGCATGCGCGGCTCCAGGTCGGACATGTACTAGCCGAATAGCGCATTATTTTGCAGCTGCGGCCGAGCGGAGGAGCTCCTTCCCTCCCCGCCCCCCCCCGTTAAGGCCTGCAAACAAGGCTGCGAATCTTCCCTGCACCCACCACTCGCTTTTTATTTCCTCCGCCCATAAGAACAATTTCTAAAGGCAGCCGAGAATCATTCCTGCAAAGCCCTGACGGGAGAAGTTGTACCTGGTGGATATTCGACGTACGTGAGGGACAGCGGCTGCCACCGCTCCTTCTCCACAGCAACCGAGCACTGTCCAACCGCCGCCATCTTTACCGCATCACGGCCGCTTGTCGGCAGCCAACCACAGCCACAGCATTCCAGCCAATAGAGGCTCGGCCTCTGCGGCTGACTGAGCCAATCACAGCGCGGGACGGGGATTCCTTCCGCCTCCTGGCCGTTCGCAGCCCTCTGTTGGCTGATTGACAGCAGCAGTGTCCAATCAGAAGAGCGAAGCTCCACCAATCACAGGACAGACAACTTCCAGGCGAAGTGGTGGAGGCAATTTCAGAGTTGGCTGGAATGAATGGAGATGAACCCAATTCTTCTCTATTTCCAACTATCTTACTATAAATGCCCAATTTGGAGTCAGCAGACAAGTGGAGCAAAACTAAGCTTGCATTAACATAATTTATGGCACAGTGGGGAGTATTCTCACCCTGGAGTCAAAGATTGTGGGTTTAAACCCAACTTCAGAGACCCAGAGCACAAAATCTCAGCTGACACACTGAAATACTGCACTAGCAGAGGGAGCTTTGCATTGGCAGAGGGGCTGTGCAGAGGATGTGCTGCACTGGCAAAGGGCACGCACAGAGGGAGCACTGCACTAGCAGAAGGAGCGCTGCACTGGCAGAGGGGCCATGCAAAGAGCACTGCACTGGCAGAAGGAGAACTACACTGGCAGAGGAGCCACACAAAGGGAGTGCTGCACTGGCAGAGGGGCCACACAAAGGGAGCGCTGCACTGGCAGAGGAGCCATGCAAAGACAGCACTACACTGGCAGAAGGGCCATGCAGAGGGAGTGCTGCATTAGAACATAGAACATTACAGCGCAGAACAGGCCCTTCGGCCCACGATGTTGCGCCGATCAGTTAAAAAAGCAATGACCCTCTAACCTAAACCAATCCCTTTCCATCCATAAACCTATCCACGGATCTCTTAAATGCCCCCCAAACTAGGCGCATCTACAACTGCAGCAGGCAGGGCATTCCAATCCCTCACCACCCTCTGGGTAAAGAACCTACCTCTGACATCCGTTCTATATCTACCACCCCTTAATTTAAAGCTATGCCCCCTCGTGCTAGCTATCTCCATCCGAGGAAAAAGGCTATCACTGTCCACCCTATCTAAACCTCTAATCATCTTATATGTTTCAATGAGGTCCCCACTTAGCCACCTTCTTTCTAACGAAAACAGCCCCAAATCCCTCAGTCTCTCCTCATAGGACCTTCCCTCCATACCAGGCAACATCCTGGTAAACCTCCTCTGCATCCTCTCCAATGCCTCCACATCCTTCCTATAATGTGGGGACCAGAACTGCACACAATACTCCAAGTGCGGACGCACCAGAGTTTTGTACAGTTGCAACATGACGTTGCGGCTCCTAAATTCAATCCCCCTACCAATAAACGCCAAGACTCCGTATGCCTTCCGAACTACCTTATCTACTTGATTCCCAACTTTCAGCGATCTATGTACACATACACCTAGATCCCTCTGTTCATCCACACTATTCAGAGTCCTACCATTAGCCCTATACTCTACACATCTGTTATTCCTGCCAAAGTGAATTACCTCACACTTTTCTGCATTAAACTCCATCTGCCACCTCTCGGCCCAGCTCTGCAACTTGTCCAAGTCTCTCTGTAAACTATGACACCCCTCTTCACTATCTACCACTCCTCCGACTTTGGTGTCATCAGCAAATTTACTGATCCACCCAACTATACCCTCATCCAGATCATTTATAAAAATTACAAACAGCAGTGGCCCCAAAACAGATCCCTGAGGCACACCACTTGTAACCGAACTCCATGACAAATACTTTCCATCAACCACCACCCTCTGTCTCCTATCTGCTAGCCAATTCCTGATCCAATTAACTAAATCACCCCCAATCCCATACATCTGCATTTTCTGCAGAAGCTTTCCATGGTGAACCTTATCAAACGCCTTACTAAAGTCCATATATACGTCAACTGCCTTACCCCCATCCACCTCTTTGGTCACTTTCTCAAAAAACTCAATAAGGTTAGTAAGGCACGACCTACCCTTCACAAAACCGTGTTGACTATCTCCAATCAATACATTACTCTCTAAATAACTATAAATCCTATCCCTAATAATTTTTTCTAAAACTTTGCCCACAACAGAAGTAAGACTCACCGGTCTATAATTCCCGGGGAAGTCTCTGTTCCCCTTCTTCAACAATGGGACAACATTCGCTATCCTCCAATCCTCTGGCACTATACCTGCGACCAACGACGACCTGAAGATCAGAGCCAGAGGCTCTGCAATCGCCTCTCTTGCCTCCCAGAGAATCCTAGGGTAAATCCCGTCCGGCCCAGGGGACTTATCTATTTTCAAACCCTCAAGAATATCTAGCACATCCTCCTTATCAACTGCAATACTATCCAGTTTACAACCCTGTAACCCAGTGTTCTCCACAGTTACATTTATGTCTCCCTGCGTGAATACCGAAGAGAAATACTGGTTCAATGCCTCTCCAATCTCTTCCGGTTCCACACATAACTTCCCACTGCTGTCTCTAACTGGCCGTAATCTTGCCCTAACCAATCTTCTGTTCTTAACATATCTATAGAACGCCTTAGGATTCTCCTTAACCAATCTTCTGTTCTTAACATATCTATAGAACGCCTTAGGATTCTCCTTAATCCTATCAGCCAAAGTCTTCTCGTGTCCTCTTTTAGCTCTTCTTAACTCACTCTTTAACTCCCTCCTAGCCAATCTAAAGCTTTCCAGTGCACTACCTGAGCCCTCAAGTCTCATCCTGACATAAGCCTCCTTTTTCCTTTTAACCAGCGAAACAACTTTTTTAGTGCACCACGGTTCCCTTGCTCGACCATTACCTCCTTGCCTGACAGGGACATACATATCAAGGACTCGCAGTAGCTGCTCCTTGAAAAAACTCCACATTTCGGACGTTCCTAGCCCCTGTAGTCTCCTAGTCCAACCTATGCTTCCTAATTCTCTCCTAATAGCCTCATAATTACCCTTCCCCCAGCTAAAACTACTGTCCCGAGGTTCCAGTCTATCCCTTTCCATCACTAAGGTGAACGTAACCGAATTGTGGTCACTATCACCAAAATGCACACCAACTTCCAAGTCTAACACCTGGTCTGGCTCATTTCCCAGCACCAAATCCAATATAGCCTCACCTCTAGTTGGTCTATCTACATACTGAGTCAAAAAACCTTCCTGCACGCTTTGTGCAAAAACTGACCCCTCTAATGAGCTAGAGCTATAGGCACAGGAAGCGCTGCGCTGGCAGAGGGAGCGTTGCACTGGCAGAGAAGTATACAGTGGAAGTGTTGCACTGGCAGAGGGCAGATAAAGGATGGTTGCACCAGCTGCCTTTTGGATGAATTGTTAACCTAAGGCACCATCTGCCCTCTTAGGTAGTTGTAAATATCCCACAGCAATATTTGAAGAGTAGCAGTAGGTCTGATGTCTGGCAACAATGATCACTCAACCAACCTCACTGGAACAGTTTATCACCGTACTACATATGAGACTTTGCTGCGTGCAAATTGGCTACACTTCCTACATTGTAATAGTGATTAAATTTAAAAAGTGCTTGGGGCACCCTGAAGTTGTGAATGGTACTATAAATGCAAATTATTTCACCTTACTTTATCAAGCTCTCAAATGACCAAGCCGCCCAATGCATTATTAGTGCCTTGTTCTAAGATGGAGCAGCTAAGAGAAAGCAAGAATTTGTGCTTAATGCAGTGTCAGCCTGGATTAGGTTTGAACTACATTGATGGTCACTCAGTTGCCTGAGACTTTAAAACCCTCAATACTTCCCTAAACTTTCATGGACTCTCGATTTCCTTTTTTTTTAAAAGACACTCTTTAAACCCTACTTCTTTAAGTCAAGCTTTCGGTCACTTGTTCTAATATTTCCTCATGTGGCTCAGTGTCAAATTTTGTCTGATGACATGCTTTGAAGCATCTTGGGAAATGTTACACAATCGCACCAGGGCAGCACAGTGTCACAGTGGTTAACACTGCTGCCTCACAGCACCAGGGACCCGGGTTTGATTCCCAGCTTGGGTCACTGTCTGTGTGGAGCTTGCACATTCTCCCTGTTTCTGCGTGGATTTCCTCTGGATGTTCCAGTTTCCTCCCACAGGCCAAAAGACATGCTGGTTAGGTGAATTGGCTGTACTAAATTCTCCCTCAGTGTACCGAACAAGTGCTGGAGTGTGGCAACTAGGGGATTTTCACAGTAATTTCATTGCAGTGAAATCAATAAACTTTAAACTTTTCATAAATACAAGTTTTTGTTTCTGTCTCTAGCATTTGAATATATATAGTGCCTCTAAATTAGGAAAATGCTAAGAGATATTTGTGTGGATCATAGTCAAAGTAAGAACGTAAGAACACGGGGTTGTTGTTTGCCATTCAATTAGTCCGTGACTGATGTATCTATTTACCTGTCTTTGCTCTATAACCCTCAATATGCAATATAAATAAATCCATTTACAGACATTTTTGTTCTGTGATTTTTTTTAATTGCAATGAATTGAAGGATACAGGACAGCAGCGATGATTTTAAAAATAAAAAAAACCTCAATTCTCAAGATGAAAAGTTTTACATCAAAAGCAATAATTCACACAATAAACAGAAATAGGCACACATTTATATAATGAAAGAATGACCATTTCAGACACTTTCCCTCCCCATTCCCTTTTCTTCTTAGGCCCCCAGCTTATTACAAACCTCTGAATCTTTGAGAAATCTCAATAGCAGCTTCAAAAGACTGAACCCACAGCTCAGTTCAAAATGGACTCAGCTCAAGTCTCAGTACAAGACAAACTTAATTCAAATTCTGGACAGTGCAGCAATTTTGCCATATACCATTACCAAAATTAACCAGTAACCTCATAATAATCAGTAACAACCAAATTCATTGTCAATTTAGGAAATTGTGGCAAGGAACATCTTGGAATATCCAGATCAGAATATAGTGTTTCTGTGCAAGAACGAGTTGGGACTTTTCAGTTGCTGGTGCTAGTTTGGTACCAGTTGAGATATTCCTTTGCTTACTTGCTGGTAAAGAATGAGCTGGTATTGATAAGGTAATTGTTCTGGTCTATCGTATAACACTTGCACTGATATTAGTTACTTGTCCAATGAGTTAATTCTGCTCCAGTTTAGTTAAGACCTCCCAATCCGCTTTTGAAGCAGCACCTTAAAGGCAGTATGTGGGCTGAACTGTTTCTTTAGGTCTTCATCACTTCCCAACATTCTCTCAATGGGTGACATTCTTTACAGGAACTGATTTGATTAAGGGGAAACTCAAGGTGAGCACAGAAAATATTTTTATAATTAAAATAAGAACAGAAATAAGGTCCAATATGTCCACATCATCAGATTGTCACTTACAGGTTCTTTGTCCCTTCCCTCTTATCGATATAAACCGCCTCCCACATTCATATCCTCACAAACAGGCAAGTAACTTGCTCCAAACCAACTCCAATGCTAGTCAAAAGCTGCATGAACATAGCCAGAGGACTGTTCTTCCCATTAATTTGATTTTACAGCTCTCCTCCTTCACTCTCCCGGACACCATACTCATACCAACTCCACTTAAAGTTCTATAACTTGGCTCCAAACTTGAAGGTTGCATTTTTTTCTGTTGCATTTTCAAAATATACCACCATTACAAAACCCAATCTGCTGTCCTCCTACCGGGTGGTGCACACATCCCAAAAAATTAAATGTCTAATGATCTTTCTCTTAATTATCTTGCACAACTGGTATCCGGGCTAACTGACAGAACAGCAGGTAAGATTATATATACACCTTTCTAAGCACACAACTTGCGCACATGGTGCCCAAGTGTGGATCAATGAGGCTCTTTAGTTTCAAACAAAAAGTTAGAAAAAGATGAAAAGAAACTTTCGGCCGTTCAGTGACCCTCACCTTGAGGTGACCTGGTCAATAAAGTAAAATATGAGTAAAGAAGTAAACATTTCTAAAGCTGATTTACATTTCAATTCTCTTTTAAGTAAAAAATCTATTGGAATTAACAGAAATAAATCCAAATGACATCTTGCTAGTTTTGTAAACAATAAAAAAAAGGTTTTGCTACCAGTGGGCTGAAATGTGGAGGCCTGCCCACAGTTTGGGAATTTCAGTAGCACCAGGCTAACAAAATGGGGCCAATACCAGAGAGGTCACTGTCATCTGTTTATTCCACTGTCAGCATGCGGGCACTTTGCTTTTTAAAACTAACTTTTCATTGATGGCTGAAGATTAAAGCAACACCTGGCTCAAAGGCAGCTCACGGAATGCTCCAAACTATTGCACTAGTTAGTGACAGAATACAGGTCTACACTTACAGTTCTCCACACAAACATCAAGACACTCAATTCATGGATGGTACTCAAATAGCTACGATGAGGGGGAAGAGGCCTCGGAATCTCAGTAGACTGGCTGCTTAAAACATCAATCCAAAATGGGACAGCAATCATAAAGTAAAGTTTATCTGTCACAAGTAGGCTTACGTTCACACTACAAAGAAGTTACTGTGAAAATCCCCTAGTTGCTATACTCCAGCACCAGTTCGGGTACATTGAGGGAGGATTTAGAATGGCCAACGCACCTAACCCAGCACATCTTTGGACTGTGGGAGGAACTGGAGCACCTGGAGTAAACCCACACAGACACGGGGAGAATGTGCAGACTCCACACAGACAGTGACTCAAGCAGGGAATCGAACCCAGGTCCCTGGCGCTGTGAGACAGCAGTGCTAACCCACTGTACCACCATAAGAACGTTAAATCACCAAAAACAGTTCAATGCAAATCAGAGGATGTTGTACACAAACTGTACAGAGCTACGGTTAGATCACTGCTCGAGCACAACATCCAGTTCTGATCACTGAAACACAGTTAAGAAGCCTAAGGCTGGAAAGGCTGTGCAGAGAAGCATCCGGTGGCAAATCTCTATTGTCAGCAGTTTAAACAGAAAAAGAAACATGAAGTGACCCAGGCTTCTCAGCCGTAAAAGGAAATGAACTTCTAGACGTACCCAAATAGTAAACAGTAAATGGTATGGAAAAGGATAAATCTAGAATATTATTTTAAATTATGGTAGGAGTGGGAAACAGGTTCAAACTGGTAAAAGATAACTGCAGGACTGATTTCACCAATGTGTTCATGCAGAGCGGCTGACACTTGGTAAGCTCATCCCAGTAAGGAATTGGAGGCAAAAAACACTAGAACATTTCAAGAAATTATGCAGTGCTGGAGGCTATATTTAGTTGAATAATGGGCCTCTGTATCCACAATTACTTTACGATTTGAAACATGCCACCACTGATGGTTGCTCATTAGAGACCACAGGGAGTGGGGGGCAAAAACTTGAGGCCTGTGGGCTTTACGGCTGAGTGCACACTTCTTCCTAAAGGAATTCTCTCAGTTTCTCCAGCTTAGGCCAGGAATCAGCATTGAATGTCACTTATGATGCTAGCTTGTAACAAGGCAATTCACAGATGCAAATTCAGAGACGCTCCCTAACCTTCGCCAGCTACCAGGGTGCAATTCTGCTGCCCCACTCCAGAGCTTTGAGAATAATTTCTCAGCTCTCACTCACACACACACACACACACACACACACACACACACACACACAGCTGCACTTTTTTTTGGATGAGCTGTTAAACAATGTCACCAACCTGAATATTCAGATGGACATAAAAGATCATGTGATATGACTTGGAAGAGGAGCAGGGGAGTTGTCCCAGGGTCCCTGGCCAATATTTATTCCTCAAATAACATCATAGAATGCCTACGGTGCAGAAGGAGGCCACTCAGCCCATTAAGTCTGCATCAACTCTCCAATAGAACAACATCCCCGTTCTATCCCTGTAACCCCATGCATTTATCCCATTAATCCCAACCTACACATCTTGGGTCATTAAGTGGCAATTTAGCATGGCCGATCCACCTAACCAACACATCATACGCAAAAAATAGATGATTCCATCACAACTGCTGTTTGTGGGATCTTGCTGTGTGTGCCACATGACTGCATTACAACAGTGCCTGCACTAAAAAATCTTCCATTGGCTATAAAACACTTTGGGACTTCTGATGTCGCTATAAAAATGCAAATTTTTTTCTTTAAAATAGATACAGTTCAGGAAAGACGGCAACTCGGGTCTGGGCTAGGATGAATTTTTTATAAACAAATAAAGTGCATTAATAAATCTGGTCTCCACACAGCCAAACTGGCTAACATAAAAAGAAAACACAGGCAATTGGACTTTTATTGGGTATGAGCGCTTTCTGACACACTGGCTGGAATTTTACCGGCCTGCCGTCCCGATTCCGGGAGTGGGTGAGGCTCAGAGAACGGCATTCTCCGCTGACCTCGGGTGGGATCATACGAACCTCGAGCAGGATCATACGAACCTCGGGCAGACATGCAAGTAAAGAAGTCTCAGCGCACAAGCTGGTTCAAACATGGTGACACACAGCCTTGGACTCAAAATGCCCCAAACTCCCCCTTTCCTATCAAATACTCTCAGATCAGGTATGCCCTGTATGAAGAAGCAATGTTTGAAAAAAGCTCCCTCCCTTAAAATTATGCACTTTATCTCCCAACTGTAGGATAGAACACCTCCCTTGTAGCCTCTCCGGCTCAGGTCTTTAGATATCATGCTGAGCACCCTCATCGACTTAAGGCTGCCCCAAACTCATCCCACCAAGACCCTTCACGCCAATCAGCCAGCCAGAACGGAACTCCATCTCCAACTGAGCTGAGATTTCAATCCAGGAACTGGCGGTGAAGGGACCAGTGTCCTCACTGAGCACAACACCCAGCCTCTCAGGACAATCTGTCTCATTTAAAAATGAGTACGCTTCCTCATCCTCTTCTAAAGGAAAACTCCTCTAGATTGCAACTCCTTTCTGTCAACTTTCTTTCACAAGCCACTTTATTTTCAGAACACTGTCACAAGCATGTTTGTGATCTCCATATCTCCCAACATCACCATGTCTTCCCACAAGTCTCAATCATAATTCAGAAAGAAAACCAAGGGATCAACGCAATAGAAACCACTGCTTAATATCCTAATACATTCAGTAGTCTGATTATAAATTCTTCAATGACCAACAAGATGTCATTCCAGAAAAACATATTGACTAATTTATAAGTAGTCTTTATGTCACACTGTTGGAGAAAATAAGAAATCCATTAATTGTGAGCTTTATAGAGCAGTAGTCAGTAAATATCTCAGAATCTGATTGCATCAGGAAGCCTGGCCTGGTGTGAACCTTCGAAGCTCCAACAGAAGGTCACAACGCCCAACTTGGAGCCCCCATCCTCCCCCTCAAGAACAAGTCAAATCTCCACACCTTTCCATCTTAGTGTTAAGTACTCTCACCTTGTTTTGGTTGTTGGTGTAGGACACTTCCAATTACTCCAAAAGGCAAGAATGGGCTTTTTCAAGGCTGATCCTGTTGATGGCAAACAGATTTGTTTCAAGGCTATCTAATATAGTAATTCAAGAACAAAAGAAACCTGCTTCAGGTTGGCATCATCTATTAAGGATAAAACATTGATATCAGATATTGCTATATCAGGCCTCTTTATATGCGGTGGGGTGGGGGGGGTTGAGGGTTACCCAAACCTGAGTGTTAAGGCAGATGGAATTTTGATCCACATTAATCAAACTCTCCTTTAATCCCCACCTCCCACACCACATCTGCATTCCCACATCACGCAGTCAGGCATCACTATTTGGGCCAAACTCAATGGTTCCAAACCCAAGACCATTCATAGAGAGCGTGCACGAGACAGGCAAACAGAGAGACCAGAATACTAAAAACAAACCTCCCTCCAGAATGAGGAGTAGCTTCAGAGAATGCAGATCAGTGGGGAAGAGAGAATGCGTGATTGTAATTTTTTTAATAGTGCAAATTCACTTAAAAATTTGATTTTCAACCTTTGAATTCACAGAGGAAATAGCTTCAGAAGTACTGATTAACTAAGTCGACTCTATGCCTGACAATATTAAAATAATTACCCCCTTACAATTTCAAATTGAACTTCAAGAGCTGATGGTGAGCCATTTCGTTACAAGTTATGCCAGGAATGTTTTAAAGCTTTGAACTGGTGAGTGGGTTTAGGGACACAAAACATCCTAACAGTGGGAGTAATGTTCCTTCTTATTTTTCTTTGTAAAGCACTACCTGTTTATTGCAGAGCAAGACTGGATCATTGTTAGAGGGAAGAGTGATTGCATGAGGCCTGTTTATGGCACTATGCAGTACTTTCCAGGTTGTGCACCCACAGAGGATAGCAAGTGGAAGTGAATGAGTCTGTTTGAGCTGCACAGCAGCACAAAACCCCTCCTAATGATGGTTTGGGTGAAAAATGAGAACCTTGGTTTATGACTGTCTGGGCTACATGGAACCACTCCCTTATGTTTGACCCAATCCATTTCACCTACATTTTGCTACTAGACAGAATACTGCTGGCTGACAGGAATTATTGGCAGAAAACAAAGTTGATGTAACAGCAAATAGAGTCTATTCAATGGCACCCCTACAAACTACCTCAAACCAAACTCTCCCAATAAAAACAGGATTATTTCCCCAGCAAAACACAACAAGTGTAGGATAGCTAAAGAGCACAAATCAAGTGAATCAAACCATTGCTATTAACTAGAGGCAGTGCAGTCTCCATGTGTGACTGACAGGAGAATTAATCCATCACCACCATTCTGGCTGGGTTTCTGGTGTCACTACATGCAGCCTTTGACTGAAACCTATCAACTTCCTGAAGGCAAGGATTATGAAGAGAATTACTTTAGTTAATTTCTCTCCCTCCAGTGTCCTGCAGGATTGTTTACTCAAGGAGGTGGAGGGGGCAGTGCAGGAAAAATAATCTACATTTAGCCCCCAGCCATTCTGGACACTGACCTCTACACAGTGTGAAAGTATCTCCCAACTGCCAAGTGATACATATTCATGGGAGGGGTATTGTATTTAAAAAGTGTGGGGAGGTGGTTTAACTACGGAATTATACATCAAACACTAACAATGGAATATCAGGAAGCATCCAGCCCAACTTCACTCAGTTTTATCCTGTTTAAAATATCAAAACGTGCAGGAACCAGCAGAGCCCACAATCCGCTGGTATTGACTCAGTGACAGCACAGAACAGCCCCGCAGAACTGGAGAACGAATGACAGATTGTGTAACAACATCAAGAATCATATTGATTGACAAGAGTAATAATGCATTAAAAGTCAAATTACTCTTTTTTTGGAAAAAAACTTAAACAAACTAATTGCCTGATTTCTTGGCTCAAATGCTGGTCTTGGATAAAAAAAAGTGGTCTGAATTTTCATAAATGCAATCCTTTTTGTGTCAAAGAATGGGTTACTCCAGTGCTGTATCATTTAATGATTTGGGGTAGTACTGGGCTGGGGGATGAGACAAAAGTGCAGGCATAGAAACATTAGATAAAGAGGAATGTGCAGGTTATGGGGAGAAGGCAGGGAAATGACATCGGGTGCACAGCTCATGAGGGGAGCCAGCACAGACACAATGGGCCAACTGGCCTCCCTCTGTGCTGTAACAATTCTGTGTTGTTTCTTCCCTAGGCAAGGGATGCTAAGGCCAAATGTGGTGTGCTCTTTATAACCCTGGACATCTACCAATCACAATGACATTTTCTCATCATGTTTTAAAGCTTTGAACTGGTGAGTGGGTTTAGGGACACAACACATCCGGGCAGTGGGCGTAATGTTCCTTCTTATTTTTCTTCGTAAAGCACTGCCTGTTGTATGGCTCAGTAACAGACCAGGCAATATATTCATCCACTACACCACTGAGAGGGGCAGTTGCGCCTGAGTTTAAAGAGCAAGGCTGATTCTATGTCCCTCCCCATCAAGTGTGAAAGTGAAGGGCAGCATATTTCTTGTCCTGTAATTCATGAGTTATCAGGGTGGCTTATCTCACCATCCAATAAATCGAAGATGCATTAGATTCTGGAAGAATAACCTCCCATTCTTCCTGTCCCCGACCATGTCATATCAAAATGCTGATATCCAACAGAACGAGCCAACCTTAACGTGTGTGGGGTACTCGAATCAAGACTCTTACGAGTCTCCTCAAAATGGGGGTCATCCAGGAATCAGTTATCAACCCACTGATTCTCAGTGCAAAGTGGTTTGATTAGTTTCTTCCCAAAATTAATTTTCTTTTCTTTTTAGTCTTTTTTTTAAAAAAACCTTAGTGCCAGGGTTTCATACAAGACTGGCCTCTTCCAAAGGTCCATTTTCAGTGGGTACAGTCCCATTCATTTCTGCTATTGCATCAGCACCCAGGTAGCCCAGGAGAATCTCGCTGCGTCTCCGTGACAACTGCACAATGTCGTCTGCCAGCAAATTCACTGTAGTGTATCGCACTTTATCCAGATCAAACATATCCTTCAGATATTGGAGAATTTGTTGCTGCAAGACAAAGGGACAATTGTGTGTAAAAACTATCGATAAACCACAAATATATTACAGACAATATTCAAGGCATCCCTCCCCTCTCCCGTCTTTCCTCTAAATTATGGGAACATCTTTTATCTACCTCTGCAGTTTGAAACTTTAAAAAACTCACTGCAAGATTGCTGCAGTAACACTAGGTGCCAGTGGGTGGCAGCATCAAGGACAATTCTCACTTTACAGAAGGGACAATTGAATCTCTAACAGGGGAACAGTTGCAGGGCCATCAGGAAAGAGCAAAAAGTTAAGTTTATTTATTAGTCACAAGTAAGGCTTATATTAACACTGCAATGAAGTTACTGTGAAACTCCTCTAGTTGTGCACACTCTGATGCCTGTTCGGGCCAATGCACCCTAACCAGCACATCTTTCAGACTGTGGGAAGAAACCTGAGCATCCGGAGGAAACCCACACAGACACGGGGAGAATGTGCAAACTCCACACAGACACCCAAGCCGGTAATCGAACCCGGGTCCCTGGTGCTGCGAGGCAGCAGTGCTGACCACTGTGCTACTGTGACACCAGGGAAATAAGATTCATTAATTGCTCTCTCAGGCATGAGGAAGGCATGATGGGCCGAGCGGCCTCCTCCTGTGCTGTACTATTCCACAATTTCTATGAATTGTCAGCGCCACACATTTATCCACCAAACTGTGAGAAATTCCAAAAAGTGGTGAGTTAAATATTATGGAATTAATCTTAATTATTGTAATTAATTCAGAAACACTTCACTGGGCCATTAATACAGTTCGTTTGTATATTCAAGGCTCAATATCATTTCTATCAGTTAAATATCAATACATTAATACCAAACAGCTCCCAAATTTCCACTGACAAGAAGCACTGATTTGGAGAAGCCAGCATTGGACTAGGGTGGGCACAGTAAGAAATCTCACAACACCAGGTTAAAGTCCAACAGGTTTATTGAGAATCACAAGCTTTTGGAGCGCTGCCCCTTCATCAGGTGACAACACTTACCTGATGAAGGGGCAGAGCTCCTGATTCCAAATAAACTTGTTAGACTTCAACCTGGTCATAGAGTCATAGAGGTTTACAGCATGAAAACAGGCCCTTTGGCTCAACTTGTCCATGCTGCCTTTTTTTTTTAAAACCCCTAAGCTAATTCCAGTTGCCCGCATTTGGCCCATAACCTCGATACCCACCTTACCCATGTAACTATCTAAATGCTTTCTAAAAGACAAAATTATACCTGCCTCTACTATTACCTCTGGCAGTTTGTTCCAGACACTCACCACCCTTAGTGAAAAAATTGCCCCTCTGGACACTTGTGTTGTGAGATTTCTTACTGTGACTAGTAGTACAATAGCAGTAAATACACAGGAATGCCACCTCCAAGTCACACACACAATCCCAACTAGAGCGGCCCGGCATCCAATTTTGTACCAGTTGTGTTTTTTGTAGCCAGCCTGACCATTGTCCGGTAGTGAACGGCTTTACATCCAGTATTTTGTGCGTTTTCCTTGTCCACGTCAGCAGTCCTTCTGCATCCAGGAAGGCTTACTACCACTCCAGTTCGACTGGGTCCACAATGTCTGATACATCCAATGTGCGATGGAGGAGTCAGAGTCGGAGTCGGAGGGAGAGGGAGAGAGAGAGAGAGAGAAAGGGAAGGATGGGCAACCTGCAGCCTACATGTGGCTCAGCTGGGTTCTGGGTTAGGCCACAAGACACTTTGTTAACCACTGCCCACACACAGGGCTGCCACATTCTGATTTCCATTCATTTGGCATTTCCCCTACTGGTATGACTGAAGTGACACACACAAAGCAAGGACACGTGAAGTGAGGTCCATGCTGATTACACGCAACATTGCATGCAAGAGCAGTGTGTGTGCTCCCTCAGCGTCCTAAGTGTAAATAGTTTTGTTTTTACTATTTGAAGCTGACAAGAGTTCTATTTAGAACATAGAACACTACAGCACAAACAGGCCCTTCGGCCCACGAGTTGCGCCGATCACATCAACACCTATCTATAACCCCCAATCCCATAAAACCCCATATACTCATCCAGAAGTCTTTTAAAAGACCCCAGCGAGTTCGCCTCCACCACCACTGACGGCAGCCGATTCCATTCACTCACCACCCTCTGAGTGAAAAACTTACCCCTAACATCACTTCTGTACTTTCCTCCCCGCACCTTAAACCTGTGTCGTCTCATAGCGACCATTTCAACCCGGGGAAATAGCCTCTGAGAATCCACCCTATCTATTCCTCTCAACATTTTATAAACCTCTATCAGGTCGCCTCTCAACCTACGTCTCTCCAGGGAAAAGAGACCCAGTTCCCTCAACCTAACTTCATAAGGCATATATTTATATATATGATTGAGGATTTTATAACTGGTTGTGAAATATTCAGCGTGTATTCAATCTCATCCATAGGGTCATGAGTAATGAACAATCTTACAGCCCACTAAGATGAAGGAGGGTCACTCACTCGCTTGCCAGGCTAGGTTGCCTGTCATGGATTTGAAGAGTTGGGCATATGAGGTGTTTGGAGGTTTGTGTATTCCCTCGGACACTTCAACTTCACCTTTACATGTTCCGGAGTCTCTCAAAGCATTCAATGGTTTCCTGAATAAACTTCAATATGGTCAGCTACAAGAAAGGGATTCCCATGAGCCAGCAGTGATCGCCTTAGGGTGCTTTGAGAACATCCCTAAAGGATTTCCACTGTCCTGGGATTTTCCTGCCATGACTAAGACCCGAGCTGAGCTCGGGAATCTGGTGTAAAACATATGAGCAATGTGTCTTGCCCAATGGAGCTAGTTTAGAGTGATTAGCACCTCCATGCTGGGTAATCTGGAGATGGCACTGCTATCAGACTGCCCTAATGGCCGCCAGGATCTTGAGAAGGAACCACTGGCGATACATTTCCAGTACTCTGGGTTTCCTGCTGTAGGTTGTCCAAGTCTCCAAAGCATATGGGAGTGCAGAGATCACCAGCAATGGGTATAGGGTCTGGGCAGGATTGCTGTCAGCGCAGATTCAATGGGCTGAATGGCCTCATTCTGCACTGTAGGGATTCTATGGTTTCTAAGCCAAGACTGCAGTCTCGGATTTGAGATCCTGATCTTCAAATACTCTTTTCCTCAGCTGACCGAAGGCTAGATGGAACATTGGAGGAGATGGTGAAGCTTGTCTTTTACTTCCACCTTCATTGAAAGGAGGCTCCCAAGATATGGAAAATGGTCCACAATGGCCCACCTTTGATCTTATTCAACAAGTGGGAGGAGTTTTGCTGTGGGAGCTGGCTGGAAAAACACCTTCATTTTCCAGGTTTTTAGTGAAAGACCCATTTTCACATTTGCTTCAGAGATGGATTTGGCGCTGACCTGTGGCACAGTTTCTGAGCGAGCACACACAAGCATCATTCTGCATCCTGAAGCTCAACATCTGACGCTGGAGTGATGTCGGTTTTGGGTTAAAGGCAGTGTGAGTTGAAGTTTCCTATCTGTTCTTCATGCCTGTGGGTAACTTGCTGGAGGTGAGGGGCAGTATTGCAGCCAGGAAAATGGAGAAGAGGCTTGGTGCAATAGATACAACCTTATCTGGTCAGGGTCTTCACAGAAGAGGCCTTGTGGTGATTCCATTCAAATCATTTTGCACCTTAGAACCAGAGAATCCTTACAGTGCAGAAGGAGGCCATTCAGCTCAAGGTCAACCTAACTCGCTTTGGAGTGTGGGAGTAAACCAAAGCACCCAGAGGAAACCCATGCAGTGGGGAAAAGTGTGCAAATTCCGCACAAACATTGATCCAAGGCCAGAAGCGAACCCGACTCCTTGGCACTGAGGGACAGCAGTGCTAACCACTGTGCCACGATGCCACCCCTTCTGAACGAGATGATGCCATCTCCACACATCACAATGCTGTGTGGCATTAGTGACCTCTGGCAATGGCCACCCTAATCCTGACTTGGAACAATACAGTCCTTCATCATCACTGGATCAAAATCCTGGCATTCCTTCTATATTGGCACTGCCCCTTTCAACATTGCAGCGATTCCAGATAGCAGGCCAGCATCACTTTCTCAAGAGACAACCAGAGATGAGTAAATAAATAAATGCCGGTTCTGCCAGTCACATCCTTATCCCCAGAACAGTGCTTATCTTTCAATAAACAAAATCAAAGAAACAAAATCATAATCAACACCCAAGAAGGAGCAAGTCACCTTGCCCTCAGCTGCAATACAACAGCTGACCAAAGAGATTTTAAAAGGAGTGTCTCACCTTAAAGACAGTGCAAACTTCACACAGGTGTTGCTTTGGTCCAAGAAAACCCCAGGCGAGGACAGGACTGACGTGCTCCGAAATGGAGTAAAAATGGGAAATGAAACCATCAGGGACCTACAGTCACAGGACAACAACATAACTAACACTTAACCAATGTTTAAACTGAACTCCAGAATATTATTTAATTTAAAAATTACTTTGTTTTTTCAATCTGTTTCAGCCAAGCAGGCAGTGTTCTCTACACTCTGCCTATGAAGGTCTTTAAATCATTGAATCGTCCACCACCCTTGCCCCCTTTTGTTTACTGACCTGTAGCAATCGCCTTTTTGCTTTCAACACCGACCAACAAGCTGTGGCAAGCGCCTGTGGGGTTCAAGGGAAACAAGAGGAGTCAAAACACAGAAAAGAATGCATCCCCAATCACAAAACAGAGGGCATGTGATGGCTGCCAGTGAATTATATATGTACTGTTTGCCACTAGCTAAAGATAGACAATGTGACCCACAAAATTCAGAACAAATAGGCTCAATAGAAATTAATCTTACACATCACAAATAGTTCTTTTGGCCTATCAAACTGTCTAAAATCGCAACTCAGCCTTTTGGTTAAAGTCAAGCATCAAATCTAGCCCAAGATGGGTGCAATGCTGTTTCTTGTCAGCTTAGATCTTGCATGTGACCATGAATTGGATTAAATTTGAATTGTTTATTTTGAAGTGTGTGATGACTTCAGGCAGGCAAACGAGGTTGGCGTGAACTCCGATTGAGCCTGACTGAGTACTCCAGAAAGCCTCCCCCCCTTGCTCTGGCTAAAAATCCGGAAGGGAGTATCAGGCAGACTAGGTCCGGGATAGTCTCCCCCTTCCCCCCTCTGGCCGAACATCCATAAGGTATAACCCCCGGACAAAAGAACATAAGAAATAGGAGCAGGAGTAGGCCATCTAGCCCTTCAAGCCTGCCCTGCCATTCAATAAGATCATGGCTGATCTGAAATGGATCAGTTCCACTTTCCTGCTTTCTCCCCATAACCCTTAATTCCCTTGTCTGTCAAAAACCTATCTACCCGTGACTTAAATATATTTAGCGAGGTAGCCTCCACCACTTCAACGGGCAGAGAATTCCAGAGATTCACCACCCTTTGAGTGAAGAAGTTCCTCCTCAACTCCAATCTAAACTGCGTCCCCCCCCCCTTATCTTGAGGCTGTGCCCTCTAGTCCTGCTATCCTTTCTAAGCGGGAAAAATCTCTCTACCTCTACCCTATCCATCCCCTTCATTATCTTATACGTCTCTATAAGATCCCCGCTCATCCTTCTAAACTCCAACAAGTACAAACCCAGTCTATTTAGTCTCTCTTCATAGTCCAACCCCCTCATCTCCAGTATCAGCCTAGTGAACCTCCTCTGCACTCCCTCCAAGGCCAATATATCCTTGCACAAGTGCGGCGACCAAAACTGCACACAGTACTCCAGCTGCGGCCTCACCAGTACCCTGTACAGTTGCAGCAAGACCTCCCTGCTTTTATATTTTATCCCCCTCGCTATAAAGGCCAACGTTCCATTTGCCTTCTTGATCACCTGCTGCACCTGCAGACTGGGATTTTGTGACTCATGCACAAGGACCCCCAGGTCCCTCTGCACTGTAGCATGCGTCAGCTTTTCACCCTTTAAATAGTGGTCCCTCCTACTATTATTCCTGCCAAAGTGGATAACCTCACACTGGCTAACATTATACTCCATACCTCTGGAGGGTTGAACTCCCCCGGCAGGGGAAAAACCCAGGAGGCAGTGCCCTGGAGGGCAACGGATATGCTTCAATGTTTAGTTTTGTTGTGTACAGTTTGGTGTGTTGTACTAATGTTGGTAGAGTTGTAAATTATGATTTGTAAATTGATTTAGAGGGCAATGCCCTGGATAACTGTAACTGACAATGAATCCTTCCTAAATAGAACGTAGTAACTGTAGGTTATTGATACATGGATGGTGATAGCCATAGGTAATGTATATTTCGTATTCATTCTTTGAATATTTGTAATTGTTTTGTAATAATGTATTTGTAACAAATAAAGTAAATCCCTGATCGAGTCCTAACTGATGGCCCAATCAGGGAGCCTCATATTCCCTATTTAAAGCCGGTGTGTCAGTCTCTCTGCGTGCTGAAGCATGGAGCACACACAGAGCACTCTGTTGTATAGTACATCTTCTAAATAAAGGAACCTTTGGTGACGTGACGTTCGCCTCTGTGGAATTACTACAGGAGCAAGCAAGGAGATGGATTAAGGGGCTTGCTCAGTTCACTCTGAGCATTGGCACTGCAACTTGAGAAATGAAATAAAATATTTTTGAAGTGTCTTAAAGATATTAAAAATCTTGCATTTACACGTACTTCCTGTCAACTTTTACCATTATAAATTGGTGTCCATATTTAATATTGCAACTTGGCATGTAAGCACGTCACATTATAAATTATAGCCTCTGGCCACTGAAGGCACCTCAACATTCCCACAGGCTTAGGTTGGGCAGGAGAGGGGCTGAAAGTAGTAGGAATGTAATTACAGCATAGTGAATTTACATACAGTTTTCATCATAAATGCAGACACAGCAATTTCTAACAAAGGTGAAGCTAAGAAGAAGAAACGATGGCTCACTTTGAAATGAAGACTGAATCCTGTCTGTGCACCCTGACTAATCCTTGCTCCAACCCCATTTCACCTGAAGACTACACTAAATCACAATGGAGAGAAAGGCAAACAAGGCATGTAACACACGCAACAAAAAGCGCAGGCAAGAGACGAGAAGCATGAAACAGAGTGGTTATAGTCCTTGATCCTTAGTACCTTCAGTGACCCAGAAAAAGTAGCACTGACAGCCTCAGGCCTTGGAGAGCTGTCTAATGGGTGTGGAGATTAATGGGACTGGTTTTAATTAATTTGCTTGCAGCATAGGTAGCTTGTGAATCACCATTCCTGTAGCACACTAACGCAAATCAGCCTAACTCACCGTCTCTTTAAAACTATCTGAGAGCCAGCGGTTCCGTAAAACAGCAACCACAGATGACGGGGGGCTTTCCAAGTCTTCAAAGGCGTCCATCAGAATAAAATCCAACACAATATCAAAGAAGCTCATGCACACAACCTGTGAACACAAGGCATCATCTCCCATTAATAAAAGAAAGATCTTGCATTTATTTTAAGACAGAGATACATAGGTTCTTAAGATAAATGCAAAATACTGCAGACGCTGGAATCTGAAACAAAAACAGAAAATTGCTGGAAAATCTCAGCAGGTCTGACAGCATCTGTGGAGAGTGAATAGAGCCAACGTTTTAGGTCTAGATGACCCTCCATCAGAGCTGAGGGGATAGGCGCTTGATTGGTGTGGGGATCAAAGGTTATGAGGAAAAGGCAGGAGAATGGGGTTGAGAAAGATATCAGCCATGATTGAATGGTGAAGCAGACTTGATGGACCGAATGCCTTAATTCTGCTCCTATGTCTCATACAGCACCAGTCCCAACCTCAGGATGTCACAAATTGCTTTACAATCAATTTTGAAATGTGGTCGCTATTGTAATGTAGGGAAGGAACCAGTCAATCCATGTGCAACCAAGATCCCACAAACAGCAATGAGATAAATAAGCAGGTAACCCATTACTGGTGATGTCAGTGATGGAGTAAATATTGGCTAGGACACCAGGGAGACTTTCCCTGCTCTTCATCAAAATACCTCCATGGCAATCTTTTACATTCACCTGAGGGGGCTGGCAGGACCTTGGTTTCACACTTCACCTGAAAGACAGCCCCTCTGACATGGTAACACTCCCTCTGTACTGCACTGGGGATGTCAATATGTACTCCAGCGGTGCTGGAACCCATCATTTACTCACCAGAGGATGAGTCAACATCAGAGAAATGCAGCAAAATAATAAAAAAACAAGGTTTCCTAGAGTGTTGTGATCTGGATCACTGCACACAAAGCTGCTACTCTATGCTGTTCTACCCCGTTGGGGGTATACCTTCACCACATGGACTGCAACTGTTCAAGAAGGCAGCACATCACCACATTCTCAAGGGCAATTAGGGACGGACAATAAATGCTCGTCTAGCCAATGATGCCCACATTTCATGAACAAATAAAAATTACCCTTCGTAGGTCAGAATGAATGTTTGGCACTGCCCACAGCAATAGATGCTGATGTACTTAAAACATTACATGGTTCCACCTCAAGTTCACCAGAACGCAGTGGACATTGCAATATCTCTCTGTTGACTGGTATTAATATGTTGTAAAATGTAAAGCTCTGGTAATTCACACCAGCAAAATACTGAATGGAAGTTCAATTCTCACGCTACCCAGACAGCAGCTAAAAGGTTTCAGGACCTACCCCTCGTCCCTCCAGTTCCCTCTTTGTCGTTGCCCAAGTTTCTTCCCTTGCTGCATACTGCAGCATTTCGTCGTAGGTCTCGTGGAATCTATTTACATTCTGCAAAGTGAGACAAGGAAAGGAAGATCAGATTCTTTTTAATGACGTTACAGTAATGGGAAGATTAGATTTTGTCACTGTTCATGCCTAGATTCGCCTCTTTCTTCAACCAGTCTAACTCTGACCAGCACTGCTGACCTCAACAGGAGAAATGAACAGCGGTGAGCACCACCTCTGATTTCAGAAAGTCACTCAGTTATCAGACTGGCATTTCCCTCTCTGCAACGGGAGGGATCCTCCCTTGAGCTGAGGAATTAAGGCTGCCAGGCAGTCATGTAAATCATCTGAGCATCTGGCACAGTGTTCCAGCATTTACAGGATGTTCGGGGAGAGGTTTTACAGGACATTTTGGGTAGGGGACGGTGGTTTACAGGAAGGGGGGTGGGGTTACAGCATGTTTGAGGGAGGGGTGGTGTTGAGGGTGACTCAGTGACACAGTGGTTAGCACTGCTGCCCCTCAGCGCCAGGGACCCGAGTTCGATTCCCAGCTTGGATCAACTGTCTGTGTGGAGTCTGCATATTCTTCTCATGTCTGCATGGGCTTCTTTCAGGTGCTTCGGCTTCTTCCCACAGTCCAAAGATGTGCGGATCACGTTGATTGGCCATGCAGAACTGCCGCTTAGTGACAGGGGAACTAGCTAGGGTAAATACATGGGGCTACGAGGGATTGTGGTCAGTGCCGACTTGATGGGCCAAATGGCCTCCTTCTGCACTGTAGGGATTCTTACCTTTCCTGCAGTGGACATCAGTCCTGTGATCATCTGCTTCCCAATTTCACTGAAGTACAGCCGGTTTGACTCATCCTGCAACAACACCTGTGACAACAATAAACTTTTATTAGAAATGGAAGCAATGCACAGTGAATAAAGATCCAGCTTCCACCCTGCCAACATCACCAACTAATATAATAAAAACAGACAATCCTAGGAATACTCAACAGGTCTGGCAGTGTCTGTGGAGTGAGAAACTTCACATTTCAGGATCTTTCACACAGACTGGAATCATTAACTCTGTTTCTCTGTCCACAGATGATGTTTCTGATCAGTGTGAAAGATCCTGAAATATGCCCGTTCTCTCTCCAAGTATGCTGCCTGACTTGCTGAAGGTTTTTAGCATCTTCAGTTTTAATTTTAGATTGAATTTTTGCTGTTGTACCACTATCTGATACACTAACAGAACAGCAACTACAGACAATGGCTGGACTCAGAGGGAAATATCAGATTGCCTTATGAACACATTTTTCTCCAATCTTCAACGAATTACAGAGGGAAATTTACTCTTTAACAAAAGCTGCTTCCCTCCCTGAGGATCAGCTCCCTCATTATAATGGAACATGTTTATATCAATAACCCTCTTACTTTCTTCAGCTGAAACCACCGATTCAGAATGGGGTTTAGCTCCCCCCAGCACCCTTTGGTAAATCATGTGCGAATTTTTGAATAGGAGCTGGCCATTCCACCACGGAGGCATCACAGGGAAACCCAACCGCTGCCCCGCTTCTTTTGAAAACTGCAAACCTCCAACAGAGTTAACTGGACAGTGACGAGGGGCAGGAGAGATGGATTATCATCTCCGCAACCCTTTGTTATTATCACAGAATACTACACTGCAGAAGACGTCCTTCGGCCCATCAAGTCTGCACCAATGCATGAAAGGCCCTGACCTACCCAACTAATCCCACTTGCCAGCACCTGGCCCATAGCCTTGAATGTTATGGCATGCCAAGCACTCATCCAGGTACTTTTTAAAGGATGTGAGGCATCCTGCCTCCACCACCCTCCCAGGCAGTGTACTCCAGTACATCACCACCCTCTGGGTAAAAAGGTTTTCCTCAAATCCCCCCTAAACCTTCCACCCTTCACTTTTAGCGTGTCTCTTCGTAATTGACCTTTAATGAAGAGGAACAGCTGCTCCTTATTCCCTATGTCCATGCCCCTTATAAACTTGAGCACCTCAATCAGGTCACCCCTCAGTCTGCTCTAACAAAAACAATCCAAGCCTATCCAACCTCTCTTCATAACTTAAATATTCCAACTCAAGCAGCATCCTGGTGTATCTTCTCTGCATCCCCTCCAGTGTGTTCACGTCCCTCCTATAACGTGGCGACCAGAACTGCACACAGTACTCTGGCTGTGGCTAATAATAGATTAGGGGGAGTAATGGTGATAATATCACTGGACTAGTAATTCAGAGACCCAGGCTATTGCTCTGGGGACATGGCTTCAAATCCTGCCAAGGCAGATGGTGGATTTTTTTCTTGTAGCAACTTATCTGGTTCACTAATGTCCTTTAGGGAAGGAAATTTGCCGTCCTTACCTGGTCTGGCCTACATGTGACTCCAGACCCACAGCAATGTGGTCGACTCTTAACTGTCCTATGAAATGGCCTAGCAAGTCACTCAGTTGAAGGGCAACTGGACAACAAATGCTTGTTGTGCCAATGACACCCACATCACATGAAAGAATAAATTAAAAAATGACACAGTGATACACTCAGGTCTTGGGCAAAAGTAGAGCTTTGGCCCAGCTAGCCTAGCCTTCCAAACCTCTCATCAGGCTGCACCACAACCCTGGAGCTAACAAATTTATGCACCCACTCCTTTCAAAGCCCTGTCTTGACAGTCTGTTCCACCATCATTGCTAATAATAAACTAATCTAAGGATCATCTGGACTCAAATCGTCAGCTCTTTTCTCTCCTTATAGATGCTGCCAAACCTGAGATTTTTCAGCATTTTCTTTTTCATTTTCAGATTCCAGTAGTAATTTGCTTCCATCTACTGCCTTTTCAGAAAATATAAAGTTGCATGAATTTCCCATTTACTTTCGACTCCCTGAGGCACGATGGCAGTAGTTAGCACTGCTGCCTCACAGCGTCAGTGACCCGGGTTCGATTCCCGGTTTGGGTTACTGTCTGTGCAGAGTCTGCACATTCTCCCCCTGTCTGCGCGAGTTTCTTCTGGGTGCTCCGGTTTCCTCCCACATTCTGGAAGATGTGCTGTTTAGGTGCATTGACCCGAACAGGCAACTAGAGGAATTTCATAGTAATTTCATTGCAATGTTAATGTAAATCTTAAGAACATAAGAATGTAAGAAATAGGAGCAGGAGTAGGCCAGCTAGCCCTTCAAGCCTGCCCCGCCATTCAATAAGATCACGGCTGATCTGAAGTGGATCAGTTCCACTTTCCCACTTTCTCCCCATAACCCTTAATTCCCTTCTCTGTCAAAAACCTATCTACCCGTGACTTAAATATATTTAGCCAGGTAGCCTCCACCACTTCAACAGGCAGAGAATTCCAGAGATTCACCACCCTTTGAGTGAAGAAGTTCCTCCTCAACTCCGTTCTAAACTGCTCCCCCCCTTACCTTGAGGCTGTGCCCTCTAGTCCTGCTGTCCTTTCTGAGCGGGAAGAATGTCTCTACCTCTACCCTATCCATCCCCTTCATTATCTTATACGTCTCTATAAGATCCCCCCTCATCCTTCTAAAGTCCAACGAGTACAGACCCAGTCTATTCAGTCTCTCTTCATAGTCTAACCCCCTCATCTCCGGTATCAGCCTAGTGAATTTCCTCTGCACTCCCTCCAAGGCCAAAATATCCTTGCACAAGTGTGGCGACCAAAACTGCACAGAGTACTCCAGCTGCGGCCTCACCAGTGCCCTGGACAGTTGCAGCAAGACCTCCCTGCTTTTATATTCTATCCCCCTCGCTATAAAGGCCAGCATCCCATTCACCTTCTTGATCACTTGCTGCACCTGCAGACTGGGTTTTTGCGACTCATGCACAAGGACCCCCAGGTCCCTCTGCACCGTAGCATGCTGCAGCTTTTCGCCCTTTAAATCCCTCCTACTATTATTTCCGCCAAAGTGGATAACCTTACACTTGCTAACATTGTACTCCATCTGCCAGGTCCTCGCCCACTCGCTCAGCCTATCCAGATCCCTCTGCAGACTTTCCACACCCTCCGCACAATTTGCTTTTCCACTCATCTTTGTGCCATCAGCAAATTTTGTTACCCTACACTCAGCCCCCTCCTCCAGATCATCTATATAAATGGTAAATAGCTGAGACCCCAGCACCGATCCCTGCGGCACTCCACTAGTCACCAACCGCCAATCAGATTAGCACCCATTGACACCAACTCTCTGCCTCCTATTAGACAACCAATCCTCTATCCACACTAACACCTTACCCCCAACCCTTCTGAAGCAACCTTTTGTGTGGCACCTTATCAAACGCCTTTTGAAAATCGAGAAACACCACATCCACTGGTTCCCCTCTGTCTACCGCACTAGTCACATCCTCATAGAAATCCAATAAATTCGTCAAACACGACTTCCCCTTAACGAATCCGCGCTGCGTCTGCTCTATCAAACAATTCTTCTCTAGGTGCCTCGCTATTTCTTCTTTGATGACGGATTCAAGCATTTTTCCAACTACAGATGTTAAACTAACCGCCCTATAATTCCCTGCCTTTTGCCTGCTACCTTTTTTGAACAGCGGCGTAACATTAGCCGTTTTCCAATCTTCCGGCACTTCGTCAGAATCCAGCAAAGTTTGGTAAATCTTACTTACGACTAATAAATAAACAAACTATAAATTTTATAAACTTTAAAGCCTCATCCCCAATTCTTGTACCCTATGTTGAATGAAAATTTGAAAATAGTTCATGACTCAAATGATTGTAACTCCTCGATATCCCTAATCAGAGTTAGAATTAAATCCAGAACAAAAATACATTCCCCATCCCTCCCAAAGTGACACCATCTTTTAAAGTATTTTTTTTTATTACCCCTTCCTTCTTCCCCTCCCCCTTGTAGACAGTGCATTCCAGCCAGCTTTTCTGGCCCTCTGCCAGTGCTAGTAAGTATGTGACATGAATTAGGGAATTCTCACTGTAATCCTACCCACTGCCTATGGGATATCCCCATACTTCGCCACGTGATACTGCTCCAACACAAGGCACAGTTTACTTAAGATTTACCCTTTCCTCTCCACATCGCCTCTCTCCCCTTCACCAGTACATTACATAGGACTGAGAGACTTAAGAGCAGGAGTGGGCCATTTGGCCCTTCAAACCTGCCCCAACATTTGGTAAGACCACAGCTGAGTTTATGTTCACAATTTCACTTTCTTGCCTGTCCCCTATAATCCTTTCTCTAACAAACATCTATCTAACTTGGCCTTGAATAAATTCAATGACCCAGCCTCCACTGCATGATGTTCCAGGTGGCTGCATGGCTCTCAGTGTTGCTAACTGTCCTCCTGTGGTTGGGTGGTAGACAGGGAGTCATGAGCCAGGTGTGTAGCACAGATACCCTGATCACCCAACAATCAGCCTCTGGTTCTTCATGTAAGAGCAGGATGAATTACACATTGTGTCCTAGGTTGGGAGAGAGCAGATGACCCTCACCCTGTAAGCAACCTAGTACATCAACTGTGATGTTCCCCTCAATTATTCTACATTGAGTTACAACATAGAAGTAGGTCTTCAGTCCAATCAGCTTGTGCTGAGGTTCCTGTTCCACGTGAGCCTCCTCCCATATTACTTCAGCTCCCCCTATCTGCATAGCCTTCTATTCCATTTTTCCCCTCACATCTCTGTCTAGCATCCATGGGCGGCATGGTGGCACAGTGGTTAGCACTGCTGCCTCACAGCACCAGGGACCTGGTTTCGATACCTGGCTTGGGTCACTGTCTGTGTGGAGTTTGCACATTCTCCCCATGTCTGCATGGGTTTCCTCCAGGTGCTCCAGTTTCCTCCCACAGTTCAAAGATGTGCCGGTCAGGTGCATTGGCAATGTTAAATTCTCCCTTAATGTACCCGAATAGGTGCCAGAGTGTGGCAACAAGGGGATTTTCACAGTGTTAATGTAAACCTACTTGTGACTAATAAATAAACTTTACTTTAAAATGTATCTATGCTATTTACCTCAAAACTACTCCATGTGCCAGGAAGCTCCACATTCTCAACACTCTGAAGTTTCTCCTGAATTTCCAAATGGATTTCCTAGTAACTGTCTTATAATTACAACCCTTAGCTTTGGAATTAACTTCCAGGGGAACTTCATCTCTATGTTTACCCTATCCAACTGCTTCAGAATTCCAAAAACCTCGCGCGCACCCACCCTCTCAGCTTTCCCTTTACTGCCTGGCAGAAGTAGCTAGCCGGCCCCTTGGTGTCAAGAAAACCTGGGAAAAGGATCAGCAATTTATAGCGTGCAGCAAAATAAAATTCCCAGAATAAGCCCCTCACCTCATCCCCAGAGTCACAGCAATGCCTTTCACACGCATATTTATGTACTCAGAAACTCCCCCACGCAAACACCCAACACCTGAAAATCTCTACAACATAGTCTCCTTCACCCATCGAGAGCCTCAAAAACAGGCTTACCTCAAATGCTTGCCGCACACAGTGCAGTTTTGCCAGGAAGTCCTCATCGCTATAGCATTCCAGGATCTCCGTTCTGAAATTCACAAGATAGCCAGCATATTTACAGTCAGGGAATAGAAAAGAGTTGAATCTTGCACCGGCCGACAGGCAACTCCATCTCTGAACAGGGACAGCCATCTGAGTCAAACAAACTTGTATTTATATAGTAAAATGTCCCAAGGTGTTTGAAGAGAAGCTAAATCAGCCAGAATTTGACACCGAGCTATAGGAGGTGACAGTAGGATTTAAGGAATGTCTAAAAGGAAGAGAGAATCATAGAATCCCTATGGTGCAGAAGAAGGCCATTTGACTCATTGAGTATGCACAATCCCACCTAAGCCCTATCCTTGTAACCCCACGGAATCTCCCTGACACTAAGGGGCAATACCACCCAGACCCGTACCCTGTAACCCCCAAATATTTACCCCACTAATTCACACATCTTGGGACACTAAGGGGCAATTTAGCACAACCAAACCATCTAACCTGCGCATCTTTGGCGTCTGGGAGGAAACCCATGCAGGCACGGGAGAACGCGCAGACTCTGCACAAACAATGACTTGAGGCCAGAAGTGAACCTGGATCCCTGGCACTGTGAGGCAGCAGTGCTAACCACTTTACCACCGTGCCATCCATGAAAGGTTCAGAGGTTTAGGGAAAGAATTCCAGGGCATCAATCTGAGGCAACTGAAGTAGTGGCCAATGTAGCAAAGGGAATCAGGGATACTACAAGAGGTTGGAATTGGAAGAATGCAGAATTTTTGGAAGATTTTATGGTTGTAGGAAATTACACAGATAGGGAAGGGTGAGGCTGTGAAGGGATAAGAAAGCAAAGATGAAAATCACGAGCTAAGAAGGACCTGGAGGAAAATCAGCCAAAGTTACGCTCCACAATAACTATCCAGTAACAACTCCTGGGAAAAATGCAGCAGTATGGACAGGATGGAACTTGGCTCCCGAATCTGCTCTTCCAATCACATGTGGCAATTAACCGTCCAACTTCACCCATAACGGCACCAAAAGACCACATTACCCTCAAGCTGTAACCCTGCTGGAAGACCCTTCTGCAGGGTAGCGGGGGGAGGGGAAGGCAGCGAGGAGACTGAGGAAAGATTCGGCCACCCACCTGAACGATCGGCAGGCAACCCGGTCATCTCGGACGATCCTCATGGCTTCTTCGTATAAAACAGATGATCTGGACGCCTGAAATCGCTCCTCATCGAATGATAAAGAATCAAATAGCTGCAGATATAAAAGTGTGGATGATATTTAAATCTCTTTTCTGCACAGGACACATGGTAGCTTAAATGTTGCAATAGGACACAAGTTCAGCGAGTCAACATTCCTCTGCGTCTGCATGTCCTTCTATGTCCAGAATCCACCAGTGAAATTTGCAGGACTGTAATTTGAATCTGACCTGGAAGCTTCTGGCAGACCTAGCGTGCAAAAGGGGAGCTGCCCATCCCACACTCTGCTTACAGCTGCAGGATCTATTTTAGGCAGTTTTATTTCTCATTGGTAGACCCCTACAAACTCCCCCAATTGGCCTCACTGGGTAACAGTAACATCCAGCCATACAGTTGAGAAGGTCCCAAGTTCAATCCTTGGTCACGGTGTTAATTAGAGGGCTATAGTTGCCTCTAAATTTTACGATTCTAACTCTTCCAGCCTGCTTCCCACTTTGCACACGCAGTAAACCTGTGCTCACCCAGACCTGTGCTGCCCATAGCCTGATTCACACCAAATCCTGTTCACCCATCACCACCAGTGCCTGTTGACCTTCACTGGGTTCAGGTCTGGCAACTTTTTTTATTCATTTGTGGGATATGGCTGCCGCTGGCTGGCCGGCATTTATTGTCCATCCCTAGTTGCCCTTGGAGGGCAAATTGAGAGACAACCACATTGCTGTGGCTCTGGAGTCACATGTAGGGCAGATCGGGTAAGGACAGCAGATTTCCTTCCCTAAAGGACATAAGTGAACCAAATGGGTTTTTCCGACAATCGACAATGGTTTCACGGACATCAGTAGATTGTTAATTCCAGATTTTTTTTATTGAATTCAAATTCCACCATCTGCCACAACGGGGCTCAAACCCGGGTCCCCAGAACATTAGCTGAGTTTCTGGATTAATAGTCTAGCAATTATACCATTAGGCCATTGCCTCCGCTCCTTGAATTGTAAAATCCACACCTTTGTTTTCAAATCTTATCCTAGATCCATAAACACTTTCAGAGATCACAGCAGCTCTCCAATTCTGGAATTATGGAGATGTCCATCATCCCACTGCTGGTATCATGTCTTCAGCTACCCAGGCTCTAAGCCTGGAATTCACTCCCGAAACTATCCACCTCTCTTCTCCTTCCAGACATCCCTGAAAACATACTCTTTGATTTGTATGTCTTAGTATCTCCCCATATGACTTGTCAACTTTTATTTGATTATAGCTCTTATGAAGCATCTTGGGATGTTTCGCTATATTAAAAATGCTCTAGACAATGGCTGAGCGTTATAATCACTGGACTGTTAATCCAGAAACTCAGCTAATGTGCTGGGGAACCAGGTTCAAATCCAACCACGGCAGATGGTGAAATTGGAATTCGATTTTTTTTAAAAATGGAATTAAGAACCTACTGATGACCATAAAACTATTGTCAATTGTTGGGAAAACCCATCTGATTCACTGATGTCCTTCAGGGAAGGAAATCTGCCATCCTTACCCAGTCTGGTCTACATGTGGCTCCAGATTCACAGCAACTGCCCTCCAAGGTCAACTAGGGATGGGCAATCAATGCTGGCCATACACTAACACCCATGTCCCTCAACTGAATAAATAAATAAATATAAGATATTGGTGCTGTTTGCATCCTTTGGGTTGGAAGCAGTGAAAGACCAGCCAGTGTTCCAGTTGCTGATTGCCATCAGTAAAGGCTAAAGCTGGATGTGGGGATAGGAATAGACCATTAGAGCCATTCAACCCAGCACCATCATTCAGTGAGAAAATTGCTGGTCTGGATCTTAACTCCATTTACCCATCTTGGTTCCTTAACCTATATCCTTGCCCAACTAAAACCTACGTATTTTGGTATTGAAATTTTTAGTCAACATCCCCCTGCTAGCACGAGGGGGCATACCTTTAAATTAAGGGGTGGTAGTTATAGGACAGATGTCAGAGGTAGGTTCTTTACCCAGAGGGTGGTGAGGGATTGGAATGCCCTGCCTGCTGCAGTTGTACATGCGCCTAGTTTGGGAGCGTTTAAGAGATCCGTGGATAGGTTTATGGATGGAAAAGGATTGGTTTAGGTTAGAAGGTCATTGCTTTTTAATTGGTCGGCGCAACATCGTGGGCCGAAGGGCCTGTTCTGCGCTGTAATGTTCTATGTTCTATGCCTCAACTGCCTCTTTGGAAGGAGAGTTCTTGATTTTCACTCCCCTCTGTGTCAAGAAATGCTTCCTGACATCATCCCTGAATGGCTTGGCTCAAATTATAACATTATACCTCCTACCATTGATTCTATCCATTTAAGGAAATAGTTTATCAACTCTACTAATCGTTATGCAACAATTGGGGCAGATCACACAACAAGCTTCGAAACTCAAAGCCTACAAAAAACTTTCATACATAATCTGCTCTCAGGGTTTACCTTCCTGAACCCCAATTAGAGATTTGGGTACCAGCAGCAATGTTCGCCCACAATTGTACACAGCACAGACTAAGGGCCCGATTTTACCATCAAATTGTGCCCATTTTTGGGCGTGAAAACTTGGTAAAGTCAGGCACGAGGCAGATAGCACAATCCACACCTGCTTCTGTGCCGGTTCCCCCTTTACCAAGGCCCAAAAATGGTCATGATCAGGGCCGCACTCGAAATGGTTCCGACTGCCATTTAAATGCATTTGCATGCATTTAAATTGACTTAATAGGCTGCAGACTGAACCTTATCAGCACTTCCCCCTTTACCACTGCGTTCACCATTCAGATTCGATGCAAAACAGACATGATCCACAAAAGTCCAATTCAGGCTCTCAGTCAGTGAGGAGGTAAGTGCCAACCGTCCAATGGCTCTCTGCTTGAGCTGGTGGTTGTGGGGCCAGAGGTGGGGGAGGGGGGTTCCACTGCTACTCTGCCTGACATCAGTGAGGGGAGGGGGCTGCAACTGATCTGGGTGGCGTAGGGGGAGTGGAGGGGGGAATAAAGGAGTCAGTAATGTGGTGGGGGTGGGACAATTTCTGTGAGGGTCAGGGGGGAGGCATTATCCAGCCCAAGAGGGATGTGGCAGGAGAGCAGCATTCTAATCATTTTTTTTCTCTGCACATGTGCAGTTGGAGATGCCAAACAGAGCTGCAGGATTTCAGGCATATTATGCCCCACCCACAGGTTTCTTCAGCACGACTGGGAATCACTGATATTTTTTCTGGTAAAGTGCATATGGGGGTGCCTGAGAATGGGTCTAAAAGTCGGATCTGAAACACTCCCAGTTTCAAGTCCACCCAGCTTAGATTATATCGCTTTTTATATCTATGCTCTATGCGGTATATTTTAAATTCCAATCTCCCTCCCTATCTCCTTAGAATCAAAATGGCAAAATAGGGCCCTTAATGTCCAAGTTCAGACATGGGAAATGATCAGTTGGGCTGCATACCAGAATTGTAGCAGAACAAAAGGAGAGAATGCAGGAAAATTTGGAACATGGAAGGGTTAATGGTGGAAAGAGAATGACAGCAAACAATTCACTTCATTCTCTACTGCACAGAGAGGAAACAGGTTTCTAGCCCTCATGCTTGGAAGGGAGAAAGGAATTTAAAATATACTACATAGAGCACAGATATAAAAAGCGATATAATCTGAGTCATTTCAGACATTTTGCAACACCGAAGGCTTCCTGCACAACCTGAATCTTGTGTACTCATTGTGAGACATTGATAGGATGCAGAGCTGGGCAGAAAAAAGTGGCAGATGGAATTTAACCCTGATAAGTGCGAGGTGATTCATTTTGGTAGGACAAACTTGAATGTGGATTACAGGGTCAACGGCAGGATTCTGAGGAATGTGGAGGAATAGAGAGATCTTGGGATTCATATCCACAGATCTCTGAAGGTTGCCACTCAAGTGGATAGAGCCGTGAAGAAGGCTTATAAGGTGTTAGCGTTTATTAACAGGGAGTTTGAGTTTAAGAGCCGTGAGGTTATGCTACAACTATACAGGACCTTGGTGAGACCACATTTGGAATAGTGTGTGCAATTCTGGTCACCTCACCATAAGAAGGATGTGGAAGCATTGGACAGAGCGCAAAGGAGATTTACCAGGATGCTGCCTGGTTTGGAAGGTAGGTCTTATGAGGAAAGGTTGAGGGAGTTGGGGCTTTTCTCTTTAGAGCGGAGGAGGATGAGAGGCAACTTAATAGAGGTTTATAAGATGATGAGGGTGAATAGATAGAGTGGACGTGCAGTGAATGTAGCTGTTACTAGGGGGCATAACTATAAGGTTCATGGTGGGAGATATAGGAGGGATGTCTGAGGTAGATTCTTTACTCAGAGAATGGTTGGGGTGTAGAATGCATTGCCTGCTGCGATAGTGGAGTCGGACACTTTAGGAACTTTCAAGTGGTTACTGGATAGGCACATGGAACACATCAGAACGATAGGGAGTGGGATAGCTTGATCTTGGGTTCGGATATAGCTTGGCACAACATCGAGGGCCGAGGGGCCTGTACTGTGCTGTACTGTTCTATGCTCTATGTTCTATGGTGCTCAGATGATCAACCCAAGAGGATCCCAGTGACATCATCTTACATTTCTTTATTATTAATTGATTGATTTGATTTATTATTGCCACACATATTAACATACAGAAAAAAGTGTTGTTTCTTGCACGCTATACAGACAATGCATACCATTCATACAGAAGGAAACAAATGCAGAATGTAGTGTTACAGTCTTAGCTAGGGTGTAGAGAAAGATCAACTTAATGCAAGGTAAGTCCATTGTTGTCAGTGCAGATGTGATGAATGGCCTCCTTCTGCATTGTAGGGATTCTATGAAAAAAAAGTCAGATCAGGCACAGCTCCTGATGCACACTAGAACTTTTCAGCATCTGTGCAAAGTGAAACCACTTGGCCCTGACACCAGGATTGAAATATAAACAGACTAAAAGGCCAATATGGAATTCACATATGGATGTGACTGATCACTAGAACTGCCTGCTGAAAATAAATCTATTAAAATAAAAAGGGCAGTGCCTGTTAACATTACCGCTTGTAGTGTTGGAACAGCTATCGGAGAGGCTACAAACTAAACAGGCAACATTATTCTGCATTCAACCAATCTTCCTCTATTTATAGCAGAAGCTTGTTCCCAATAAATCAAGCTGCTTTTGCTAGTGTTTCTCAGATAAAGTCAGACCCAAGTAACCCTGTAATGACGACCAACCACTGGTCAACAAAACCAATCCGATTTACAGGACATGGAAATATCTGTTGTAACAATACAATTTCTCACCAAGTAAACCTGATCAGTAAAAATCACATGGTTGTAAGAAGTTACAGAGATGTCTAAAGGAACACAATGATAAAGTTTTCCACCTAATCCTCACAGAGTAGAACAGGTTTATATTCAAAGTCTCACTACAGTGTAGTCGACTCCAGCTGAACAGCCACTCCCATACAAGGAATACAACAAATAACTCCGAATCTGCAGCGACACAAGAGAAAGATCCTGCAAAGAATTTTACAACACACAACAGGTCAGTTGGTCCATCTGGACTATGTTTTTCTTCATGTAAGTAACATTTTACCTCAGTTTCAATGCAGTAAATTGTGAACCTATCCGTATCCATAATCTACCTGATCCAATTGTCACTTTATAGTTTTGCTTTTTACATTATTAATGTTCAGCCTATCCAGTTTGGTCATTTTCATTCAGCCAACTGAATTATATTAAGACCGATCAGTTTTAGTAAAAATTAACACCAAATGATGAAATCTAAAATAAACACAAAAGATACAGTGATGACAGGTCTGTCAGCAAAGATCAATATCCAAGACATTTGGGGCGGGATTTTCCTGCAGCACTCGCTTCAAAACCAGAAAATCCTGCCTGAGGTTAACGGACCTTTCCCCACCCACTACAGTTCCTGTGATAGACAGGACAGGAAAATTCTTCCCTTGGTGTCTATAATCCACACAAGCCTTTTCCCACTTTATCCTTCCATTCACTCTCTCTCTCTCCCTCTCTCATGTTAATCCAGCTTTTCCCTAAACTTATCTATCTTATTCACCACACCTACACCCCAGGGAAAGACTGTTCTCCTGAATTCCATCTTCGATTCATGGACATCAAACAATAAAACCGGACTGTATTGGATCTCAAACAATGATGAGACAGAGTTCAGGAACGAGACAGAGAATCTGGTGAACTGGTATGATGACAACAATCTCTCCCTCAATGTCAACAAAATGAATGAGATAGTCATCGACTTCAGGAAGCGTAGAGGAGAACGTGCATCACTGGGGATGAAGCAGAAATGGTCGAGAGCTTCAAGTTTTTAGGTGTTCAGATCACCAACAACCTGTTCTTAAGAAAGCCCACCAACACCTCTACCTTCTCAGAAGACTAAAGAAATTTGGCATGTCTGCTACAACTCTCAACTTTAACAGATTCACTATAGAAAGCATTCTTTCTGGTTGCATCACAGCTTGAAATGGCTCCTGCTCTTCCCAACACTGCAAGAAATGACAAAAGGTCATGCATGAAGCTCAGTCCAACACACAAACCAGCCTCCCATCCATTGACACTGTCCACACTTACTACTACCTCAGAAAAGCAGCCAGCATAGTTAAGGACCCCACACATCCCGGACATACTCTCTTCCACATTCTTCCGTCATGAAAAAGATGCAAAAGTCAGATCACATACCAACCGACTCAAGAACAACTTCTTCCCTGCTGTCATCAGACTTTTCAATGGACCTACCTCACTCTAAGTTGATCTTTCTCCACACCCTAGCTTTGACTGTAACCCTACACATTCTGCATTCTTTCCTTTCCTTCTCTATGAGCAGTATGCTTTGTCTGTATAGCGCACAAGAAACAATGCTTTTCACTGTATACTAATACATATATCAATAATAAATCAAATCAAAATCATAATGAAGTACCCTTGGCAAGGTTCCACAAACAAGGAGGAGATAAATGACCAGACAATCTGTTTGTGCCATTGACAGAATGCCAGGGATAATTCTTCTGTTCTTCATGTATGCTCTTGCACATCCAACTGAGGGGCCAGACAGAGGTTCAGTTTAAAGTTTCATTCATTAGAAGGACTGCTATCTCTGTTGCATGCATCTCGAGTTTCGCAAAATGATACAAAAGGCTTACGGCAGCTTGTCTTTCGATTCAAGCAGTAAAATCCCTCTGGGCAGCAGATTTCCTGCCCAAGGTTTGCTGAAATGATACCGACCAATACAAATTTCTGACATTGGTGTTGGAGGATTAGAGTTTCTGAATGACCCTGATTATTTTAACTTTGCAACTTCATGAAGCTATATGTCATTGGCCAATCTTCCAAACCCTGAGCAAAATAGCTGGACATTTGACATGGATAATCATAAAACAATCAATTAGATCCAGCAGATCTATGGGGAGGTCGTAGCATGTCACTGGGCTAGTAATCAAGAAGCTCATGCGAATGGTCTGCAGAAAGGACTCCATGGCAGCAGATGGAATTTAATTTCAATTAATAGATCTGGAAGTCTCAGCACAGACATAATGGGCTGAATGGCCTCTTTCTGCACCGTAACTTTTCTACGGACCTAATGGTGACCATGAAGCTATCATCAATTGTCATAAAAACCCATCTGGTTCACTAATGTCCTTCAGAGAAGAAAATCTGCCATTCTTACCTAGCCTGGCCTACATGTGACTCCAGACCCACAGCAACGTGGTTGACTCTTAACTGCCCCTCAGAAATGGCTTAGCAAGCGACTCAGCTCAAGAGCAATTAGGGCAACAAATGCTGGCCTCGCCAACAACATCCACATCTCGTGAAAGAATTAAGTAAAACTCAGTCGCTATTATAAACTGCAATGGAGTCAAAGTTGCTGACACAAGAACGGCCAAGAAACTGTTCTTTTCAAGCAAGGAAAACGGAAATGTCTGGGGAAAGGTTTTCCAGACACACAGACTTGTAGGTGCCTGGAATGCACTACCAGAGGAGGTGGTGGAAACAGGCACATTAGCAACATTTAAGAGGTATCTGGATGGGTATATGAATACAGTGGAAAAGGAGGGATACGAACCAAACAAGGGCAGGAGGTCTTTTCTTTCAGTTTAATTAGGGTATCATGGTCAGTGCAGGCTTGGAGGGCCGAAGGGCCTGTTCCTGTGCTGTACTTTTCTTTGTTCTTAAAAAGGATTGGGGCTCTATTGCGATAGCTCACAATGTAGAGCAACTGATGGACACTCAAATGTCTGGGTCCTCTCATGAAAAGTGGCCACTCAGAGTGACTGGTAGCCATGAACTGTCCCACAAAAGGTCAGCTCCTTCAGAAGGGAGAGAAAATACGGAGTAAGAGGGAGGACCAGAATGGACTCAATGGGCCAAACAGTCTCCTTCTGTACAGTAAATACAGTAAGAGATGGATCCAAAGCCAGGCAAACCAGCTGTAAATTCAAGCAACTCAACAGCAGGACATCTTAAATCTAACTAGAATAGATACAACTTACATAAAGCTCACCTCTGCTGCTGAAAAGAAGGAGTCTTCTGAAGTCACACTGGCATCGTCATCGAGATAATATCTCCCAGAATCTTCTCCATAGGGAAGGACCTGAGCCCCAACACAATCTGGGCAAAAACAAAAAAGTTTCTCTTCTAGGAAACTGCGCTGTGTAACCTTTGCTAAAAATCAGCAGTAATTACCCAATCTGTTCACAACATAAGGGGTTCTCTTCCCACTTTATGAATTCAGACTTACCAAAATCAGCCAACACGCTGTTAGAAGGCACGGTCTCTCCAAATTCTTCCTGTAACCGGTACGCTCGATGCAGCAGGGCTTCCAGCTTCTGAGAAAACTCCTTGTTTCTTGATGGCTGTTTAAATATTTACAGGGAGGGTTTCTGCCTTTGTTCCAATCACCCTGAACACTATTTCCTCTCTGGCCTGCCAAAACATCTTGGCCAATCCACAGCAGCCACATTTTGGCACAGAGATGAAAGGTAGGTCTCTGACAGTCACCCCACCCAAAACCTGCTAACACCAAAGTCTGAGTTCAGCCTGCCCACTGCTATGGCTCAATGAGTCACTGCACTACACAGGCCAGAGGGTTCCAGCTGATCTTGGCATCGTCAGTGCTGGGTTGTTACAAGTGACCTTAGTGACTCTAAGTTAGAGAGTGATTCTTGCAGAAACAGGTTGAGACAGGTTGACACCGTTATTTGTCAGCAGGAAGTTTATTATTAAACCCCCAGATTTACGAACACTGCCTGTCTGTACCTCTCATCCATCAGTGCTTCTCCGGGGCACTTCAGAGAACAACATAGAATCTCTATCGTGTTGGAGAGGCCATTTGGCCCATCAAGTCTGCACTGACTACAATCCCAACCAGGTCCTATTCCCATCATCCCTCATATTTGCCCTTCTAATCCTCCTGACACTCGGGTCAATTTAGCATGGCCAATCAGCCTAATGGTACATCTTTGGGCAGTGGGAGGCAACTGGAGTACCCAGAGGAAACCCACACAGACATGGGGAGAATGTGCAAACTCCACACAGACAGTGACCCGAGGCTGGAATAGAACCCGGATCCCTGGCATCGTGAAGCAGCGGTGTTAACTACTGTGTTACCCCATGACAGAAAAAAAAACACTAGGTAAACGCAATTTACGAGCCAAGCACTTGTCTAAACCAGAGTAGCCAGTTTGAGAAAAACATTTCTGACCTTATTTTCACAAGCACATTTTGCTATGGTTACATCATCACTTTGCCAAACACATGCTCAAGGTTTTGGCTCACCACTGCTGGCCGATAAACCCACCATACAAGCCACCACACAGACACTTGTACAGTCACAGAAGGCAATACTGCTTTACACAGTCCATATGTCTGCTTGGTGTACCTGACAGCTGTCCCCAATCCCACCGCTTGCTCCCAGGTTCATCAGACAATTCTTTTTCTCTGTTTCAGAGCCGCTCTTCTGCCGTTTGATCAGGGCGAGTTCCCACTTTTGCAAAGCTTCTTCAAACAGCTCCATCCCTGAACATTAAGCAGAATTACACAGAACATATAGCTGAGCGACATGCAATTGGGCCCATCAGGTAGTTGATGCTGGTTACCCAACCCGCCCGCCTGTCTGTCAAAATCTACCTACCAATAATGTACAGGTTCTCAGCATTGGAATCCTCTGCCATTTCATTCTCTTCCTGTACAGCTCCTGCCTCCCAGGGTTCAGCCGGCAGGCCGGGTGGATTTGGCGAGCTCGCTGGTCGAACCTGTAAGTAATTATTTAATAAAAGAAACACACAGTTCAGATGAAAACTAATCTTTTATTTATACATCATTCTTAATGGTCTCCAGACATTCCAAACTGCTTTGAAGCCAATTATGTTTTTTTTTGAAAAAAGGTGTCATCACCATTCTAACGTAGACAAATAAGACAGTCAGATTGTACACAGTAAGATCCCAGAATATTTACCAGACAGAATGTTGTGTGATACTGGTTGAGGGATAAATATTGGGGAGAACACCCCTGCTTGTGGTCAGGGGATCTTCTGGAGCAGGTTTGATTTGATTTGGTTTATTATTGTCACATATTATTGAGGAGCAGATAGGGAAACAGATCCTGGAGAGATGTAATAATAAGAGTTGTTGTGTTGGGAGACTTTAATTTCCCAAATATCGACTGGAATATCCCTAGGGTAAGGGGTTTGGATGGGGAGAAGTTTGTTAAGGTGTGTTCAGCAGGGTTTCCTGACACAGTATGTGGATAAGCCTGCAAGAGGAGAGGCTGTACTTGATCTGGTATTGGGTAATGAACCTGGACAGGTGTCACATCTCTCAGTGGGACAGCATTTTGGGGATAGTGATCATAACTCTAACTCCTTTACACTAGCATTGGCGAGAGATAGGATCAGGCAAGCTAGGAAAGTGTTTATCTGGAGTAAGGGGAAATATGAAGCCAAAAGGCAGGAAATTAGAGAGTAAATTGGAAGGAGGTATTCTCGGGGAAATGTACCGAAGCAACGTGGCAGATTTTCAAGGAATGTTTGTCTGGAGTTCTGCACAACAACGTTCCAATGAGACAGGGAAGTTTTGGTAGGATACAGGAACCGTGGTGCATGAAAGTTGCGAGGAATCTAGTCAAAAAGAAAAGAAAAGCATACAAAAGGTTCAGGGAGCTAGGTAACGTTAGGGATCTAGAGGAGTATACAGCTTGTAGGAAGGAACTGAAGAAGGAAATTAGGAGAGCCAGAAGGGGTCATGAGAAGGCCTTGGCAGGTAAGATTAAGGAAAACCCTAAGGCGTTCTACAAATATGTGAAGAGTAAAAGGATGAGATGTGAAGGAATAGGGCCTATAAATTGTGACGGTGAGAAAGTTTGTATAGAACCAGTAGAAGTAGCAGAGGTGCTCAACGAATACTTTACTTCGGTATTCACGGTGGAAGAAGGTCTTGGTTGTAGTGCAGGCTTGCAGTGGACTGAAAAGCTTGAGTATGTGGACATTAAGAGTGGTTGGAGAAGATCCTGAGAGACAGGATTTATAAACATTTAGGAAAGTATAGTATGATCAAAAGTAGTCAGCACGGCTTTGTTAAAGACAGATCGTGCCTTACAAGCCTGGTTGAGTTTTTAGAAAATGTGACTAAACACGTTGACGAAGGAAGAGCGGTAGATGTGGTTTATATGGACTTCAGCAAGGCGTTCGATAAGGTCCCTCATGTAAGACTTACTGAGAGAGTGAGGGGGCATGGGATCCAAGGGGACGTTGCTTTGTGGATCCAGAGCTGGTTTGCCCACAGAAGGCAGAGTGTGGTTGTAGATGGGTCTTTTTCTGCATGGAGGTCAGTCACCAGTGGAATGCCCCAGGGATCTGTTCTGGAACCCTTGCTGTTTGTGATTTTTATAAATGGCCTGGATGAGGAAGTGGAGGGATGGGTTGGTAAGTTTGCCGATGATACAAAGGTCAGAGGTGTTGTGGATAGTTTGGAGGAATGTCTGAAGTTGCAGCGTGACATCGATAGGATGCAAGACTGGGCGGAGAAGTGGCAGATGGACTTCAATCCGGATAAATGTGTGGTGGTACATTTTGGCAGGTCAAATGGGATGAAGGAATATAATATTAAGGGTAAGACTCTTAGCAGTGTGGAAGATCAGAAGGATCTTGGGGTGTGGGTCCATAGGACTCTCAAATCAGCTTTGCAGGTAGAGGATGTGGTTAAGAAGGCATATGGTGTACTGGCCTTCATCAATCAAGGAACTGAGTTTAGGAGTCGGGAGATAACGCTGCAGCTTTATAAGACCCTGGTCAGACCCCACTTGGAGTACTGTGCTCAGTTCTGGTCGCCTCATTACAGGAAAGATGTGGAAGCCATTGAAACGGTGCAGAGGAGATTTACAAGGATGTTGCTGGGATTGGATGGCATGCCTTATGAGAATAGGTTGAGAGAGCTCGGTCTTTTCTCCTTGGAGAGACGAAGGATGAGAGGTGACCTGATAGAGGTATATAAGATGTTGAGAGGTATTGATCAGGTGGATTCTCAGAGGCTTTTTCCCAGGGCTGAAGTGGCTGCTACATGAGGACACAGGTTTAGGGTGCCGGGGAGTAGGTACAGAGAAGATGTCAGGGGTAAGTTTTTCACTCAGAGGGTGGTGGGTGCATGGAATCGGCTGCCGTCGGTGATGGTGGAGGCAAATTCGATAAAAGAGTCTTTTAAGAGACTTCTGGATGAGTACATGGGACTTAATAGGATTGAAGGTTATAGGTAAGCCTAGTAGGTAGAGATATGATCAACTTACAGGCTGAAGGGCCTGTTTGTGCTGTAGTTTTTCTATGTTCTATGTATTAACATACAATGAAAAGAATTGTTTCTTGCGTGCTATACAGACAAAGCATACCTATCATAGAGGAGGAGAGAGTACAGAATGTAGTGTTACAGTTATAGGTAGGGTGTAGAAAAAGATCAACTTAATGCAAGATAGGTTCATTCAAAAGTCTGACAGCAGCACAGAAGAAGCTGTTTTTGAGTTGGTTGGTACGTGACCTCAGACTTTTGTTTTTTTCCAGACGGAAGAAGGTGGAAGAGTTTAAAAGAGTTAGAACAAACTTTTAAAGGCATAGAATGAGAGTAAAAGATCAAATTTGAAGGTATTGCAAGAATCACCATCTTGGAGAGGAAAAGATGATGTTTCTACTTTAAGTACTCATCTATTTTTATCTTGTCCAGTATCACTTCTGCCTCCTTCTGTATTGTTACATTGGCAGATTCATCTTGTCTAGTGAGATTTGATGTAAAGTATTAATTTAATATGTGAACCCTGCCCTTGGCATTCACAAGAATACAATATCTACTGTACTACCTTGGTCACCCTTCCCTGTTACCTCAAAGAATCCAATCATGGCACGGTGGCACAATGGTTGGCACTGTTGCCTCACAGCGCCAGGGGCCCGAGTTCAATTCCTGCCTCGGGTGATTTTGTGTGGAGTTTGCACATTCTCCCAGTGCCTGCGTGGGTTTCCCCCAGCTGCTCTGGTTTCCTCCCACAGTCCAAAGATGGGCAGATTAGGTGGTAATGCTATTTTTCTCCTTAGTGTCCCAAGATGTGCAGGTTAAATGGATTAACCATGGTAAATGTACGATGTTATGGGGATAGGGCAGAGGAGAGGGCCTAGGTGGGATGCTCTTTCAGAGAGTCGGTGTAGACTCAAAGGGCCGAATGGCCTCCTACTGCACTGCAAGAATTCTAAGTTAGTAGGAGACAATTTACAGTTAACAGGCCTTGCTGCCTCTCATTGATTTATCCCACATTCCCAAATGGAAGTTAATTTTGTCCTTGATATGGCTCCCCATCATTGACAGTAGGCTCACTCTTCAGAAGATTCAGTACTTACCCCTTTCTTGAATAGTGCTATAACATTAGTAATCCTCCAAACCTCAGGTACAACTACTGCATTCAGTGAGGATTGGGAGATTGTGCCCAATACTTCTGCTATTTTCACCACTGCTTCTTTCAGCAAACAAGGATGCATTCAATTTGCACCAGATGACTTACCCACTTATAGAAATGGTAATATTTTTAGTGAATCTTCCCTATCTATTATTAACCTGTCAATAACTTCCTCACGTATAACCTGCATATCACTTGCTTCCTGCAAGGAACTACAACAGGTCATGAATGTAGCCCATCCATTGACTCTATCTAACTTGTCGCTGCCTTGGCAAAGCAGCCAGCATAATTAAGGACCCCACGCATCCCAGGCATTCTTTCTTCCATCTCCCTCCATCAGGAAAAACATACAAAAGTCTGAGGTCACGTACTAACCAACTCAAGAACAGCTTCTTCCCAGCTGCTGTCAGATTTTTGAATGGACTTACCTTACATTAAGTTGATCTTTCTCTACATCCTAGCTATAACTATTACATTACATTCTGCACTGTCTCATTTCCTTCTCTATGAACAGTCTGCTTTGTCTGCATAGCACGCAAGAAACAATACTTTTCACTGTATGTTAATACATGTGACAATAATAAATCAGATCGAATTTTTTTTTTGCACACCCTCATCAGACTCCATGTGACTATTTCCCCTTGGGTCCTTAAAGGACCTAACCTTTTTGCTAGCTAACCACTTGCATGTTATATGTTTATAACAATGTTTTAGGTTTAATTTAATATTACTTGCTAATCTTTTCTAGTAACCTCTCTGTCTCAAGAATCAACTCCCTTATGTACTTTCCAAACGTTCCTGGTTATTACTTGAATTTTGCTCTTCGTATTTGTTGTAAGCCCCTTTCTCAGTTTTATTTTAAATTTTCGTCATCTAGTGTACATTAATCTTTGTATGTTTTATTTTTTCTCTTCAAAGGACTATGCCTAGTTTATATCTGAACTACCATTCCCCTGGCTGTCCTCGATTACTCCATCACTGTTTTATCCAGCATTCACCTGTGCTAGGTCCCTTCTTAAATTACTGAAATTAGCTTTTGCCCAGTTGAGCACCTTTATCTTCCCTATATCAAATCTGCTCTGCTAGAAATTACGAGTGTGTGTACGTACACCAGGCAAAAACAGGATTGGACCGAACAATTCATATGGAGTTAAAAATCGTCATGAGAACATACAGGACAGGAGGCCATTCAGCCCATTATGTTGTGGAAGATAAGTTCCATAATTGTCAAAAAACTCTACTCAAGTAATGGAAAATGATTATTAGCCAAACAAGGCCTTTAGTGAGGCCTTCTCTAATGCTGCCAGTAAGGCCAGCATTTACGCACTCAAGATAAGTGACTAAATCTAAAAACCTTGTTCCATAAACACCGCATTCCAAGACTAGGATCCAGGATAAAAACAAAGAACACTGACAATTACCAAGTAGCATGATATAGGAATAAATTATGATAATGAAGGATTGGCAGGAGACAGTTTTCTTTTGGATGAAAAAGGGCAAAAGGCAAAGCTATGATTGGTGGATATGTATACCAATGAAGGATAAGAAAAATTGTTTGTTTCTCATTTGTTGTAATTAACTATAAATTTTCTGTATAAATCAACAGAATACTTTGCTTGTCTCGTACTCTCACTTGTGCGCAAGTTATTACAGCTTGGAAATTGAGTACTCTAGGTTTTAAGTGTTGCTTGTACCCATGTTGACTGCAGTTTAAGTGTGGTCTATACCCAAAATCCTCTACAATTCTTTTGCCAGCTTGTTGAATTCCACTAGTCCAATGCCCCACTCTTTCCCCACAGTCATGCAGTTTTTCCTCATGCAGGAAAGACAGTGAAGAACACGTAGTTTAATTGTTCCTTACCGACGTTAGACTATGGGAAGAGCTGGATCGCCTGCTGAGCACGCTGGAGGAAACTGCGCTGAGGGTATCATTGCTCTTACTCCCCGGACTCTGCACTCTTTTGGGAGGGGTTGCTAGAAGAGAGAGAAGAGATGTCAGGCACATTTGGTAGAGGTTGCTCAGAGAATGCAGGCTTCTCTGATAACCAGTTGGGAGCAATCATTTATCGTGTTTCTGTCACCATTTGCTTTGTTTCCATGTCAGAAACTGCGCTGGAGAATAGGAAATCACCCGAGGGTCTGCCAAGTTAACACAAGGGACTATGATGTGCTCGACCGTGCATCCAGCAATGCTAAAAACATTAATAATTAAACCATCATGTGGAAAAGTTCGAAGTCTTAGTTGAGCTCATCCTTGAAGAGTCAAGAAAGATGAAAGAAATAACTCACACCAGATCCAACAACTGTCAGTGGCAGCCACAATGTTGAAGATGGCCATAGTAATTGGTGGTTATTGACCCCCATCGAGGGAAGCTTTAAAGTTTATTTATTAGTCACAAGTAGGCTTACATTAACAGTGCAATAAAGTTACTGTGAAAATCCCGTAGTTGCCCACTCTGGCGCCTGTTCGGGTCTACGCGCCTGATCAGCATGTCTTTCAGGATGTGGGAAGAAACCGGAGCACCTGGAGGAAACCCACGCAGACATGGGGAGAATGTGCAGACTTCACACAGACAGTGACCCAAGCCAGGAATCGAACCAGGATCTCTGGTGCTGAGGCAGCAGTGCTAACCACTGTGCTACCGGCTGCCCAAAGTTACCCTTTACAGCACAGGCTTCACTATGTTAACTTTACAAGACAGCCTCTGGACACCAAAAGTAACCCTGTGAAGTAAATTGCTGGCCGATGTGCCACAGAAAACTCCTGCTCCCTGCTCAGGAGTGTCAGTCAGCGTTTGCACATTAAGTGCAAACATTCAGGTGAGAATGAGATCTGGTCTCCAGAAGAGACTGTTGATCCCAGATATTGAGGTTCAGCAAATAGATCCTGGGAGCCGCACAATGATACCAGTGGCCACAGCAAAAGTCAACCCATTCCAGAAGAAGCCAAGAACATTTTCTTAAATAAGAAAGTGGTGGCATTGTTTCTTTACCTCTCTTGAAGGGTGGAAGTTTGCCCAATGCAGGCAGCTGCGACCCTGTACGTTTTTCCGCATCTTGCTTTTTCCTCCGCCCTCTCCTCTTAAGCTGATGCGCTGTGAGGGCCAAGGCCACAGTTCCCAAAGCTGTTGCAAAAAGCACCTTCTTCAGCCCTGGAGACAGCCTCAGTTGCGAGAAGATAGACTTCAGATGGCATCAAACAGAGAACATTTTAGGATTTATCACATTATGGGACATCAAAATCACAGCACAGAAACAAATCATCCGGTGTTTACAATCCACATGAGCCTAGAATTCCTAAAGTACAGAAGAAGGCTATTCAGCCCATTGAGTCTGCACCAATCACAATTCCACCCAGGCCCTATTCCCGTAACCCCACATATTTACCCTGCTAATCCCCTGACACTAGGGTCAATTTAGCACGTCCAATCAATGTAATCTGCACATCTTTGCACTGTGGGAGGAGCCTCTTCCCGCTCTGTCAATATAACCTTCACCCCTTTCGCCCTCATGTACTTATCTTAGAAGAAATAAGTGCCATCTTCTTCACTACCATTCTGTTAAAAATGCATTAACCTGCTGATCCATCCAGCCTAGGTGGATGGGAAATACATGTCATCAGAAAACAGAGGCTAACTCAATCTCCTGAGAGGACAGCAGTAGATTCAACAGATGGATTTTACTTCAATTCAGTTCAGTGATAGATGAAAAGCAATTAGGCACCTTCAGCACCCATCTAACACTCTAACCCAGTCATGACACACAGAAGAGACAACTGAGCCAGATAAGCTCCAGTCACAGAATTCAACATATCGGGGATACCACTGACCAGAAACTAAACTGGACTAGCCACATCAACACAGTGGCTGCCAGAGCAGGCCAAAGGATAGAAATCCTGCAGTGAGTAACTCATCTCCTGCACCCTAAAGGCACAAGTCAGGAGTGTATTGGAATACTCTCCACTTGTCTGCTCCAACAACACTTAAGATGCTCCACACCATCCAGGACAAAGCAGCCTACTTGACTGCTAACCCTTTCACAAACATTCACTCCCTCCACCATCGACAAACAGTGGCAGCCATGTGTACCATCTGTCAGATTCATTGCAGGAACTCACCAAGGTTCCTTAGGCAGCACATTCCAAACCCACAGCCACTACGTTCTAGAAGGACAAGAGTAGCAGATACATGGGAACACCACCACCACCTGGAAGTTCCCCTCACTATCCTGACTTGGAAATATAATCGCCATTTCTTCATTATCACCAGGTCAAAATCCTGGAATTCCCTCTGTAACAGCAATATGGATGTACCTATACCTCAACTCATCCTCTTCTCAAGGGCAACTAGGGAATGGGCAATAATGCTGGCCTAGCCAACAGTGCCCACGTCCCATAAATGAAATGTTAAAGAAGTTGGGGCTGAACCGTTTCTGTTCCCTCAGAGAATGGAATGCAGAATGCACTAACCAGTAGGATGTACTAAAGCATAGACCAGGGAGGCTCCAAATGCACTGCCCCAAATCTAAATTTGAGTGATCTTAAATCAGGCCAGAATAATGTGCATGCATTTTCCACAATTACCTTGCTCTATGGAGGGGCAGGAAAATGTCAGTCAGGTTTCCCACTCATGGTCATCTCATTGAATGAAGACAGCATCAGGTGCAACCGTGATGCTCTTGAACTAACTCTCACTACCCAAGCTTGGTGCGAGACATTGGCGCCTACAGAACTCTGCTTGAGCCAATCACTTCAGGAGAGGTGGAGTAGTGGGACAGGAGAAAATAAAGGGACTGAAGGGTTACCAGGTACAGACTCCCAGGCAATTTCTGTGAGCAATACCTGGTATGTTGCCTGAAACCTGCCCCCAAGACTTTCATCTGCACAAGTCAAGTATTTTCAAGTCACAACTCCAGAAGATGCTGAAACAAAGCCTGTTATATCCATGCAAGTGTGAGCACCCAATAATGTGATAGAGAACTCCAGGAATATTAATATGAACAGAGGGGCTTCTTTTTGGAAGTTACATTTCAATTTCATTTTCTTGCCTTGCCCATTTTCTCCCCCTTTCCTGAAGGCCCCTACCAAGGCACTATTTCACAGAATTGCTTTGCATTTCTATAGCAAGTTTTACACCCTCAGGACATCCCAAAGCTCTTTACATCCAATTAAATTATTTTTGAAATGTAGTCAAAGCGACCTATTTATGTACAGCAAAGTTCCAGAAATTAAATAAATGACCAACTAATCTGTTTGGTGGCTTTGAATGAAGAGATTACCAGGGAGAACTCTCTTACTCTTCTGCAGCTAATGCCACTGGATCACTTATATTTAAAAGGTTGCAACATCTCATCCAAAAGATGGGAGATCTGACAGTGCATTGCTCTGGGAATGCCAGTCCAGATTATGATTCTGAACTGAGGCGCTGACCCACAATCTTTTGACTCAGGGGTAAACGCAGCCACTATCGAGAAATAGCTGACCCAAAGTACCATTTTCCCCTCATCCCTCAAAAGCACCAACTCAAGGACAGCTTCACCAGCAATAGTAGCTCTCCACAAATGTATTAAGAGCAGGACATAGCCCCTCAATCCTTCCTACAGCACACGCAAAAGTCATACAATATTCACAAAGGCATGAGTAAACAGAATGGAACGTTTCTGGGCCCATGATCTGAGATTTTCAGGTACTTTACGCAAGATTATTCAGTGTGGAACTGCAATGCACAGCCAGTACAGGTCTTAAGCATGCCAGGTAAATACAACAGATCCCTCCAGTGACTGAGACCAAATGCTGCGACATTTCAATCTGCACCATGGGTCTCACATTCCATCTTTCCCCAACTGTCTCCCGAAAGTGCTGAGTCGCACTTAAGTTTCCAAAAGCGACAACTGCCTCAAGCAGCCACAGGAGGCTGAACACAGAGTTTCAGGAGGTTATATGACAGTGGGATAATCTCTCTTACCATCTGACTTTCAAAACAATCCCAATTTTGAAACTCATCTTTAAAAAGTTTTTGAAATTGAGTGAAAGAAATGCATTTAGAGAAAGAACCCAAGCTTTCTGATTCCTTCTTTTTAACACCTTTAGTTCAATTCCTTTTATGATTTATAGAAACACCACATGAAACGTTAGGAATATGAGTTTACAAAATTAAAATCACGGCATGCACATTGAGAGTAGGTAAGCCAAGTGTTATTGATTTATTTCAAAATTTTGATTTTATATAAATCAGTTTACAAGACTGATAGTCACAGCAGAGTGTTGCAGATTTCAGACCCCCCCCTCTTCTAAATAACCTCTCAGTTCCAACTCTAATTTGATAATAACCCAGTCCACCAACTACTTGCATCAGCAAACTCCGGCTCCACCAACTGCTATCAGCAAACTTGCACAAATAAGAAATTAAATGACCAACTAATCTGTTCGATGGCTTTGAATGAAAAGTTTACCAGGAACAACTCTTGCTCTCTTGCAGATAATACCACTTATATATCTGAAAGGGCACAACATCTCATCCAGAAGATGCAATCAGTAGAAATGCTTTAACATAAATTACAATGGTGTGATGGCACCATAAGCAACTAAGAATTAGTTAATAAAAATCATAGAATCCCTACAGTGCAATAGGAGGGCATTCAGCCCATCAAGTCTGCACCAACCACAATCCCACCCTATCCTTATCAAGCCATGCATTTACCCTAGCTAATCCCCATAACGCTAAGGGGCAATTTCGCATGGCCAGTCCACCTAACCCACACATCTTTGGATTGTGGGAGGAAACCGGAGCACCCTGAGGAAACACATGTAGACATGGGGAGAATGTGCAGACTCCACGCAGACGGTTACCCAAGCCAGGAATCAAACCTGGGTTCCTGGTGCTGTGAAGCAGCAACGCTAACCACTGTGCTGCCCCAAATAAAAGCTTTATCTTGCTAATGCCACAACTAAAGCAGCAAAGTTGGAGGGACAAGGAAGTTCCTAGGAGCGAGGGACTGGGTGATGCAGCAAGTTAAGTAAGTGACCGATCATCTCAGGAATCTGGATACAAATCCAGGGCGGGTTACTGAGGTGAATGTAATTTCTGCTGCTGTAAGGTTTGCATGTGAAATCATTCTGACTGTCCCAATCTAATTGCAAATTTGCATATCTTAATCGACGGTCAACATGCTGAATGGAAGGGGGCACCTTCGACTGTTACACGTTGTCAAGGAAGATACTAGGTACTTCACATCTGATCTGGGAATGCTCGATACACATTGTAAGGATATGATGATAACCTGGAATGTGCTATTTGACGGGCTGGTGGAAGCAAATGTATATTAATTTTCAAAAGGGAATTGGAGAAATATTTGAAAAGCAAAAATTTACAAATAAGTGGGACAAATTGGAATATTTTTTCAAAGTGCCAGCACAGATACACTAGAACAAATGACAATCTCCTGAGTTCTCGATATTGAAAGGATAACCTATCACATTTTCCAGAATTAGCAAATCACTCCAAACACAGACAGGTATTAAAGCAATCTCAGCTGTGTCGAGTCAGGACTCTTAGCTGGGGGGCGATAGTAAGGGTATTGACCTGGAATCTCAGTCCCACTTGCTATACAAGAGGTGGAAGCATACATGTGATCAAACAGTGGCCAGCACTCTGTCTAGACGGCTGTTCGCACAAGAGGCCAGAAGCTAACTGGGAACCATAGAAACAAACCCCATCAAGGAGCCAAAACCAGGAGAGAGACAACAGATGGCAACAGAACAAAAAGAGAGAAAAGCTTTGAAAGTAAGGATTGCAGATTAGCATCCCACTGATGTACAGATTGAATCATAAAATTCCTACAGTGCAGGAGGTGGTCATTTGGCCCATCAAGTTTGCACTGTCAACAATCCCATCCAGGCCCCATCCCCATAACCTCCCAGATTTATCCTTCTAGTCCCCCTGACTCTAAGGGGCAATTTAGCATGGCCAAACCACCTAACCTGCACATCTTTGGACTGTGAGAGGAAACTGGAGCATCAGGAGGAAACCCACGTGGAAAGAAAGTGAAAACTCCACAGTCACCCAAGGCCAGAATTGAACCCGCATCCTTGGCGCTGCTAACCACCGCGATTGAGGTACAAACATTGGGACTTAGGAGAGAATCTCTGGGTCTTCCTCCATTAGTGCCTTGGGGTCTTTTATAAGGAGTTATAAGGAGAGGCTGGATAGACTGGGTCTGTTTTCTCTGGAGCGCAGAAGGCTGAAGAGTGATCTTATAGAGGTCTATAAAATAATAAGGGGCACAGATCAGCTAGATAGTCAATATCTTTTCCCAAATATAGGGAGTCTAGAGGGCATAGGTTTAAGGTATGAGGGGATACAAAAGGGTTCAGAGGGGCAATTTTTTCCACACAGAGGGTGGTGAGTGTCTGGAACAAGCTGCCAGAGGTAGTAGTAGAGACGGGTACAATTTTGTCTTTTAAAAAGCATTTAGACAGCTACATGGGTAAGATGGTTTTAGAAGGATATAGGCCAAATGTGGGCAATTTGGATTAATTTAGGGGTTTTAAAAAAAAGTGCAGCATGGACAAGTTGGGCTGAAGGGCCTGTTTCCATGCTGTAAACTTCTATGACCTGATACGGCAGATGCCGGCTCAGTTTAGCAATTTTTCTAAAAGACAGTACAGTAAGCATTCCCTTAGTAGTGCATTGAATGACGACCTGAGTTATGCAGCCAAGCGTCTGGAATGGGGTGAGATTGTTACATCCGGGTCAAGGGTGATATTTAGTCAACAGGAGATGCAGTTCAGAATCTGAGAAACTGCTAATAGTCTAGCCATCCAAGGCATGAGTGATAAGTATATATTTGTTCAGAGTAAAGTTACATTTCTGGGATAACTATTGGAGAATAGTGCTTCATCCTGGACAATTCCTTTAAGCAGTCACAGAGCAGTTTTACTGAAGTAGTGCTGAGGTTTAACACTGAATATCAGCAAACGGGGCATAAAATCAATGAGATTAGTGAGCTGCAGTGAGTAAGAAGCTCCAAGGAGGGGAGGGAGGTTTCGGTCACAGTACTCCAGTTGGGTAAGAATCTCATGGTTCCATCAGTGAGCTAAATTGATATCAAGAACCATCCTGCTATCAACAGACAGCGAACCCAGGGGGACCAAACAACAAGTAGGATTTTTATTTTAAATAAAAAGCTTTTTTTTAGAAAATTTGTCCAAAAAATACAATTTCATGATTATTTAAAAGTCAGGAAGGTCAAATGACTTGGCGTACCTACTGCAAAAACCACGTACAGTACAGCAGTCAACCACGAGGACAAGAGGTCATGCAGAACCACGACCTCTTTCGCTATCCATCTCCCTCCCCACAACAAAAAACCAGGAATAATGGAATCTGCCCCGTTGATCATCAACATACCTGCCCAAACGTAGAGTACAGGAATACTGGAATTTCAGCTACAGTCATCGCCAAGGCTTGAATAATGGATGCCCCATCTGTTCTCCTCAACGACATACTGCGCTAAGGTGAATTGCTGCTGTACGTCCACAAGGCAAGTATCTGTTCACCGAGGTTTTTGTGCAGTCAGTTAGCAAGGGCAATGAGCAGAGGAGGTTGGGAAGGATGTCTCAGTCACTTGTCAGTACATTTTGAAATTCAGCGTCGAGGCTCCCCCGAGAGGGGTAGGATGCGATTGGTGGGGCAGGACGTGGGAAAAGACAGAAGTCACAGTCCCAACAAACGTCGCCCAGCCTTACTCTGCAGCTTCCTTCCAATGGCAGTAGGTTGGCAGCTTCCAGTTACTGTGTGGTTCCGATCAAAGCTGCTGCCCTAGCCTCAATGCTCTAAACACTTGTTCCTTCTAGATCAATAAAAATCCACGATTAAAAAAAAGGTGACAGTGAGCAACATAAAAAAAACACAACTGACAAAAAGATACAAAGCCCTGGCTGCCTGACTCCCATCTCAGGAGAAACCTGACAATTCTCTGCAGGGGTTAGAAAAGGGTAAAGAAAAGCATAATACCTCCGTGTAGTTACTTTCTCCTTTCTGGCTGAGAGGCAGCAGTAGAAATCACAGAGCAGCAAGAGTGAATAGAAAGTGAGAGCAGGGAAGAAGGGAGAAAACCAACTTCAAAAAGAAACTGAAACAATACAATAATCTCAACAATATACTTTATCAGACTGGTCTGGCCATGCCTGCAATTCCCCACTTACCCACTAGGACTCATCTTCATTAACAGCACTCTGCCATTCTATCTGTGTTGGCTTTGTTAGAACAAAACTAACCCCACTGCTCCAGTCCTGCACGTTCCTCCATTGCAAGTATTTACCACCTTCTCCTTAACTGATGCTAATGTCTCTGCCTCAACCACTCACTCTTAAAAACTAACAACTCTCTCATCGCTGACTCAACCAGTTAGAACAAGTTGTCTTTCCCCAATCACCCCTCCAAAGCCAGCATAATTTTCATATCTTCTGCATTGGAAATCGTTCCCCCAAACCCTCGGATTCTCTTCAGTTTTCCAATCTGATGTCGTATTAATGAATCTATTCTATACACTCTTGGTGGTTCTATTGTCTTTCCTACAATAAGGATTACACACAACACTGTAACAATTGTAATACATCCTGTTCTTATATACATATAGACACAGGATTAAGCTTTGATTTCATCTCATATTATCTAGGTTTTCTTTAGTTAAAGATGCAGTAGTGTGTAGACTTGCACTTTTCTAGAACTAATAAACAGACAAAGTTGCTCATTCCCAGAAAGTTTCAGGTCAAGGATGATGCTTGGCAAGAAAACTTATGTCAGCAAGGAGAGCTCCCTTGTAAGCAAGAAATACTTAATAAGCTCAACGGTCTCCCAGATAAAGCAATAATCAACTGGTTAGATACGAAACTGAGAAACAACTCCTAACACACGATAACAAATCAAATGTTACAAGAAAAGGTGCAAGTGGCTAGATCCCAATAAAGATTTCAAGCTTTCCTTCTCAATTTGTAGAGATAAGACTGAAAACACAACTGATAAGGGTTTTGTCTTAACTCAGAACAGAAGTGGGTTTCAGTTCGCTACTTAAGATATCAAAAGTGTCAAGACAGATTGAACCCAATAGAGGCTATTTGCAAATCAAAGAATTGATGTCCAGCCGAAGAATCCAACTATCTTCGGTACTAATTTATTATTGCCTTTCCTCCATCTGACGTTGGCCTTTTTAAATTGATTTGACAACCCTCACTTGCGTGATCAGAGGATTATAATCTCAGGTCCCCTCTTTGCAGTTACATCCTTCAGTGTCTTTTCACTGAGTGTACACTCACACTCCGTGTTACTCCGTGGAAAATGAGGTACCCCAAAATAATTATGTCAACTGCTACAGCCAATAACGAGTGGGAGCCAGGTCCAAATGGAACTCGAGGGAGGGGATTTCAAAATTCAGTGCTGTATTGAGTACAGACGGGAAAAAGCTCAGGCAAACCAGGACAGAGCTAATGTCTGACCTAACTTCTCCAGAAAATAAAGCATCACCAATCACAAATCGCTGTACACTAACAGGAGTACTGCCCAAACAGGCAGACACATACTCAGTCCTGCGTGCTCTCCCTTCAGCTAACAGACTCAGGGAAGAACGTTTCCCCAAGTTATCATCACAGCTTCCCAAAGCATTTCAGATTTAAACCAGGCACCTAGCCAAGCTGCTGCAGGCCCTTTAGTGAATCATTGCAAATGTGTTCACCACACATCAACATTAATCTTGACCCAAGTGGCATACAACAATCAATTTTATTTATATAACACCTTTCACACAGAAAAGCATCCCAAGACTCTTTACAGGTGCTATAAAACAAACATTGATGCCAAGCCACAAATTGAGATATTAGGACAAGTGATCAAAAGATTCATAACCCTTTGAGTGAAGTATTTTCTCCTCATCTCACTCCTAAATAATCGTCCCCTTATCTTGAGACTGCTTCCCCGTGTTTTAGATTCTCCAACCGGGGGAACAATCTCTCGGCATTCACTCTATCAAACCCCTTCAGAATTCTGCAGGTTTCGATGAGATCACTTCTCAGTCTTTTAAACCCCAGAGAATACAGGCTTAGTTTACTCAGCCTCTCATCATAAGACAACCCCTTCACCCCAAAGACCATTTTAAATTCATAGGTGAAACATTGGGCAGGTTCTGTTGCAATCGAAGACCCAAACAATTTGGTGTGGCCCTGGTACAAAACAAAAGGAAAAACCGGACCCACCAATACTAAAGAGCACCTGAACATCAAACCTGAGTTAACTATGTGACAGGAACCTGACACCCTCAGTACCTTTCAGCTGAGAAGAGAAAAAGCTAATTCACAGCTCCATGAAAAACATCCCCAACAGTATTGATATAGAAGCAGATACTGGAAATCTGAAATAGTTCGAAAGCTTTAAAGTTTATTTATTAGTGTCACAAGTAGGCTTACATTAACACTGCAATGAAGTTATTGCAAAACTCCCCTAGTTGCCACACTCTGGCGCCTGTTCGGGTACACTGAGGGAGAATTTATCATGGCCAATGGATCTAACCAGCATATCTTTTGGACTGTGGGAAGAAACAAGAGCACCCAGAGGAAACCCATGCAAACACAGGGACAAAATACAGACTCCTTACAGACAGTGACCCAATCCAGGAATTGATCCCTGGCCCCTGACGTTGTGAGACAGTAGTACTAACCACTGTGCCACCGTGCCGCCTTAAATAAAAATGCTGGAAAAACTCAGCAAGTCTGGCAGCATCAGGGAGAGAAAAACAGAGTTAAAATCAACTCACATTCAGAACTCAAATGCTGCCAGACTTGCTGAGTTTTTCCAGTATTTTCTGTAATTATTTCAGGTACTGTTGATCTGTGCACAAATGAATTTTCCCATCTTTTGCCAAATTTCCCTGCACTCACAGAAAAGATAGGGAAGGTTGCAGGATGCAGTCATTGCTGACAGTGTCAGCATTTCTTACCCATTGATGTCATACAATTATTTGCTACTTTACCACAAGAGGTTAGTTAAAAGCCAAAGTTTGGTGGGATCGGAGTCACAAGGAGGTCAGGCAAGGTAGAACAGCAGGTTTCCTTCCCCACAATATATTACTAAACCAGTTGGATTTTAACAACTATTTGACAGGACTTTTACTGATACCAAACTGAATTCAAAAATGGCCATGGTGGGACCTGGAACTTCCATTTTCTCTGTTACTGCTACATCTCCATACCAATACTCCAACTGAAATCAGGTGCAACACAAGTAAGGATGGGATCTGTGACTCTCTTGTTCACCTGGTATGGGACTACACTTCAGTCCCATACCAGGTGACACACAGGGTCACAGAACCATTTGGAGACATAGGGGTGGCACTGCTCCAGTGGTTAGTCTGAACAATTTACTTAAATGATGCGTAGAGCTGATTAAAAATCACTTGGAGACAAGTACCTTGGACAAGGTGGAGTGAGGGTCACTTCCCACTATTCCATCAGACATCCTCTGCCCCGAGGTTGGGGGAATTCAGGATATGGCTTGGTATAGAGTAGACCTTACAAGCTGTTAAGAAAAAGAAACATAAGTTATTGAGGAAATTCTTGCAACCTATAGCATTTATATTCATTAAAAAGGAATGAGTGGAGTTGTTCAGAAAAAAAACTGCTGTTTCTACCTGAGCATAATTTGGCCAAGCTAAAGTTTTTTAAATTAGTTTACAGGAGGTGGGCATCACTAACAAGGCTAGCATTGCCCATCCCCAAATGCCCCAGGAAAGGCGATGTTGAGCCACCATCTTGAACTATTGCAGTCCATGGGGTTCTGTGCTGTCAGATAGGAACAGCACTCAAATCAGGATGATGCATAACTTGGAGGGGAACTTAAAAGGGGCGATATTCCCTAGGCTTCTACTTTTTTGGTCCTTCTCGGTGGTAGAGATCAGGGCACTTGAAAAGCGCTGTCAAAGACATTTCTAGTAAAAGTGCCAGCCAGTGATTATTATGTTATTAAATAGGTACAATGTTAGAACTACAATCTATAATTATGCAGCATCGCTGACATGAACGTAGGTGCCCCAGGGCATCTTGCAGGAGTATTACAACACAAAGAAAGATGCCAAACTTAAAGGGGAATTGTAGGAGATGTGACTTTTAAGGATGATTTAGAGAGTGAATTCAAATGCATGGAGCCAGCACAGCTAAAAGCAAGGCCATCAACGGTTAGTCTGAACTAAACAAGAACAAAATACACAATATGGCAACCCCATCACCCTGGTGATTCTTTAAAAATAAGCTGCCATTGAATAACAAGTTAAAATATAAAGGTGAAATCTATTTGCTAAGTAAATGATGCAAATCATCCCTGGTTACACAGATCACAACTAGCCAGTGAGGTCACCTTGCTGTAATTCAACACAGCAGCTCAGATAACATGCTGAGCTACGAAAAGCAGACGTCAGCCGATCCCTGCCTCTGATGCTGCCTGAATTACACTGTAAAGGAGAAAGTCCAGCATCTGTGATAGATAACTGCTCTGCTTCCATAGAACCACAGAAAATTACAGCTCAGAAACAGGCCCTTTGGCACTTCTTTTACCATTTTTAGCCTAGTCCCACTGACCTGCACTTGGACCATATCCCTCCACACCCCTCTCATCCATGAACCCGTCCAAGTTTTTCTGAAATGTTAAAAGTGACCCCGCATTTACCACTTTATCCGGCAGCTCATTCCACACTCCTACCACTCTCTGCGTGAAGAAGTCCTATCTAAGATTCCCTTTAAACTTTTCTCCTTTCACCCTTAACCCATGCCCTCTGGTTTTTTTCTCCCCTAGCCTCAGTGGAAAAAGCCTGTTTGCAATCAATACCCATCAAAATCTATACCCATCAAAATCTTATACACCGCTATCAAATCTCCCCTCATTCTTTTACGCTCCAGGGAATAAAGTCCTAACCTATTCAATCTCCCTCTGTAACACAGCTTCTCAAGTCCCAGCAACGTCCTTGTGAACCTTCTCTGCACTCTTTCAGCCTTATTTACATCCTTCCTGTAACTAGATGACCAAAACTGTACACAATACTCTAAATTCGGCCTCACCAATGCCTTATACAACCTTACCATAACACTCCAACTTTTATACTCAATACTCCAATGTACCAAAAGCAATCTTTATGGTCCTATCCACCTATGACATCACTTTTAGAGAATTCTGTACCTGTATTCCCAGATCCCTCTGTTCAACTGCACTCTTCAGAGTCCTACCATTTACCCTGTATGGTCTACTTTGGTTTATCCTTCCAAAGTGCAATACCTCACACTTGTCTGCATTAAATTCCATTTGCCATTTTTCAGCCCTTTTTTCTAGTTGGTCCAACTCCCTCTGCAAGCTTTGAAAACCTTCCTCACTGTCCACTACACCTCCAATCTTTGTATCATCAGCAAATTTGCTGATCCAATTTACCACATATCATCCAGATCATTAATATAGATGACAAACAACAATGGACCCAACACCGATCCCTGCGGCACACCACTAGTCACAGGCCTCCACTCAGAGAACCAATCCTCCACAACCACTCTCTGGCTTCTTCCACTGAGCCAGTGTCTAATCCAATTTACTACCTCCCCATGTATACCTAGTGACTGAACCTTCCTAACTAACCTCCCATGAGGGACCTTGTCAAAGGCCTTGCTGAGATCCAGGTAGACAACATCCACCTCCTTCCCTTCATCCACTTTCCCGGTAACCTCCTCGAAAAACTCTAATAGATTGGTCAAACATGACAACCACGCACAAAGCCATGTTGACTCTCCCTAATAAGTCCCTGTCTATCCAAATATTTGTAGATCCTATCCCTTATCACATCTTCCAATAACTTGTCCACCACCGACATCACTCTTACTGGCCTATAATTTCCCGGATTTCTTTTGGAACCTTTTTTAAGCAATGGAACAACATGAGCCACCCTCCAATCATCCGGCACCTCCCCCGTGAATACTGACATTTTAAATATGTCTGCCAGGGCCCCTGCAACTTCAACACTAGCCTCCCTCAAGATCCGTGGAAATACTCTGTCCGGCCCTGGGGATTTATCCACTCTGGTTTGCCTCAAGACAGCCACCACCTCCTCCCCTTTAATCTGTAAAGGTTCCATGACCTCCCTACCTGTTTGCCCGATTTCCGCAGACTCCATGCCCGTTTCCTCAGTAAATATGGATGCCAAAAACCCATTTAGTATCTCCCCCCATCTCTTTTGGTTCCATATACAGTCTTCCACTCTGGTCTTCAAGAGGACCAATTTTATCCCTCACTGTCCTTTTGCTCCTTACATACCTATAGAAGCTCTTTGGATTTTCCTTCACTGTGTCTGCCAAAACAACCTCACGTCTTCTTTTCACCCTCCTGATTTCCCTCTTAAGTAGCTTGCACTTTTTATGCACCTCAAGCATCTGATCTGTTTTTTGCTGCCTGTACATTTCATACTACTCTCTCTTCCTCTTAATCAGTGTTGCAATCTCTTTCGAGAACCAAGGTTCCTCGTTCCTATTTACTTTGTCTTTAATCCTGACAGGAACATATAAACTCTGCACTCTTAAAATTTCTCCTTTGAAGGCCTCCCACTTTCCATTTACATCCTTAACAGAAAACAGCCTGTGCCAACCCACACTTCCCAGACCCCTTCTCATTTCATCAAATTTGACCTTTTTCCAGTTCAGAACTTCAACCCGAGGACCAGATCTATCCTTATCCATGATCAGGTTGAAACTAATGTTATTATAATCACTGGATCCAAAGTGTTCCCTCACACTCACATCCTTCACCTGCCCTAACTCATTTCCTAACAGGAGATCCAATATTGGATCCTCTCTAGTTGGCACCTCTATATACTGAGGTAGAAAATTCTTCTGAACACATTTTACAAATTCTACCCCAAGTAAACCTTTAACAGTACACAAGTCCCAATCTATATGTGGAAAATTAAATTCCCCTACTATCACAACTTCGTGTTTCTTGCAGTTGTCAGCTCACAGAATGGTACAGATCATCTCACAAATGGTTTTGTTCCTTGCCTCCAGAGACGGAACATCCCCAGCAGCAACCAGATATGGCAACTCCACTGTCCACCAGTTTGCTGGTGCTCCAACCCCTCTACCTCCCTTTTCAACCAAGTTTCACATTACCTCTCATAGAAACTCCTTCAGCTCAGAGCCTGGTTCGATCAGGTCACAGTCCAGTGAAGAACAATGAGACATTTTTCTACATTAAAAAGGCATTTATACATAGAATGATTACATCACAGAAGGACGCCATTCTGCTTGCCCTATCCGTGCCCACTGACTGCAAGGGCAACCCAGCTAGTCCCATATTTCTATTTTCTTCCCCCCCGCCGTAGCGCTGCAAATCTTTTCCCTTCAGCTAATCATCCAATTCTCATAAAATCACAGTGCAGAATTTGGCCCATCGAGTCTGCACTGACCATAATCCCACTCAGGCCCTATCCAGTCCCAATGATGCTAAGGGGCAATTTAGCATGGTCAATCCACCTTACCTGCACTTCTTTGGACTGTGGGAGGAAACCTGAGCATCTGGAGAAAACCCACTCAGACACGGGGAGAACATGCAAACTCCACACAGTGACCCAAGCCGGGAATCAACCCTGGCGCTGTGAAACAGCAATGCTAACCACTGTGCCACCATTCCGCCCCAATTGAACCTGCCTCCAGTACATCCTCAGACAATGCATTCCAGATCCTAACCACGAACAGCATAAAATAATTTACAAATGCAAGTTTCACGCAGAGGGTTGTCACAGTGTGGAATGCTTTGTTACATGGCATAGATAGCGAGACCAAGTAGCCTTTAAAGTTGGATCAATATTTGAAGAATGACACAAGGGAAACAGAGCTGGGTGGATCGCTGCTGTAGCAAAAAGTCAACAGAGACATGAACAGGCCAGCCTGATTCTGTGCAGTAAACAGCTGCGGATGTTGCTACTGTATCTGCCCTACCCAAAGCTATAAATCAGATTAAAAGGATAACTTGTCAAAATATTGATTGCAGCAGGAGACAAAGGGGCAGCTTGTGGCTGTGGTGTCAGCCTAGATTTGCTTCCTTCCAAAGAGGACACATAAGTATGTTGAATACAGAACTATACAACCTCAAATGGTTAAATATATAAAAAGTCTGCCAGGCATCTTGAAAGCAAGAGTCAAACAATCCAGCAAACGTGACAGAAAGGAATTAGATGCCAGTTACGTAGGAACCAGTGACATGCGATAACATCTCACACCGTAACATTTTTTGCTTAGGGAGAGAATTACAGGGAACCAAACTACTGACTGCTGATGCTTTAATGAACAAACAATAGCTGGGAGTGTTCCACATGCCAGGAAATTACTCGAGAGATTTAAATATTGCTATAAATAGCAAAAAATCCAAGCTCTCACAGAGTCAGATGATCCCCAAGCCTGTACATCCATTAACATAATCATTTTTCCTAGAGATGCATACTACATTACTGAGATGCAACACTGCTGTATTTTAATAAGGCGTTTGATAAGCTTCCCCATGGCAATTTCATGAAGAAAGTAAGGAGGTATGGAATAGAGGGAAATTTGTCTGATTAGATAAGTAACTGGCTGTCTCGTAGAACACGACAGCGCAGAGTCGCTGAGCAGAGACTGATAGCCAAGTTCCGCACACATGAGGACGGTCTCAACAGGGATCTTGGGTTCATGTCGCACTATCTGTAACCCCCATGACTTGCCTGGGTTTGCAAAACCTCACTTACTGTACTGTCTGGAGACAATACACATCTCTTTAAACTGTGATCAGTGCTCCTTCCACTCACATTATCAGCCACTTCAGGTCTTGAACAGCAGGTTAGGTGTAAGGATTCGCATTTTAATCAGTAATCTCTAAACTGTCTGTGCTTTATATGCTCTGTCTGAGGCCAGAACTCTCCATTCACCTGACGAAGGAGGTAACCCCGAAAGCTAGTGAGTATATTATCAAATAAATAGGTTGGACTAAAACCTGGTGTTGTCAGACTTTTTACTGTGTCTCGTAGAAGACAGAGGGTGGTGGTGGATGGAAAATTTTCAGACTGGAGACCTGTTATCAGTGGTGTACCACAGGGATCAGTGTTGGGTCCTCTGTTATTTTTATCAATTACTTGGAGGAGGGGGCTGAAGGGTAGGTCAGAAAATTTGCTGATGACACCAAGATTGGTGGAGTAGTGGATGAGGTGGAGGGCTATTGTAGGCTGCAAAGAGACATTGTTAGGATGCAGAGCTGGGCTGAAAAGTGGCAGATGGAGTTTAACCCTGATAAGTGCGAGGTGATTCATTTTGGTAGGACAAATTTGAATGCAGATTACAGGGTCAACAGCAGGGTTCTGAGGAATGTGGAGGAACAGAGAGATCTTGGGGTTCATACCCACAGATCTCTGAAGGTTGCCACTCAAGTGGATAGAGCCGTGAAGAAGGCCTATAGTGTGTTAGCGTTTATTAATGGGGGTTTGAGTTTAAGAGCCATGGGGTTATGCTGCAACTGTCCAGGACCTTGGTGAGACCACATTTGGAATAGTGTGTGCAGTTCTGATCATCTCACTATAAGGATGTGGAAGCACTGGAAAGAGTGCAGAGGAGATTTACCAGGATGCTGCCTGGTTTGGAGGGTAGGTCTTATGAGGAAAGGTTGAGGGAGCTAGAGATTTTCTCTTTAGAGTGGAGGAAGATGAGAGATGACTTAATAGAAATTTATAAGATGATGAGGGGAAAGATAGAGTGGACGTTCAGAGACTATGTCTTGCGGTGGATGTAGCTGTTACTAGGGGGCTTAACTGTAAGTTAATGGTGGCAGACATGGGGGGGGATGTCCGAGGTAAGTTCTTTACTCAGCGAGTGGTTGGGATGTGGAATGGACTGCCTGCATGATAGTGGAGTTGGACACTTTAGGAACTTTCAAGTGATTATTGGATAGATACATGGAGCACACCAGAATGATAGGGAATGGGACAGTTTGATCTTGGCTTCGGACAATGCTTGGCACAACACCGCGGGTCGAAGGACCATCACTGTGCTGTACTGTTCTATGTATAACTTATTTTTTAACACTCTGATATACCTGATACTTGTAAAAATATAATTTATTCATAAAATAGGTGAAAGAACATTGTAAACATTTCAAAATGGTTTCAGAAAGTGCAATAATATTCAAGTTTTCCACACACATCAAAGGTGCACTCTGAGGTGCTTCCATACAATTGTGATATTCATCATAAACATTCAATGTGACTCATACAGCCCAAGAGTGTTCTATACAATCCCCCTCCCCTCGGTGCACTATGCTGAAAGGCTTTGGACGGTGACCTTCCCCATTGCCCCTCTGCAGCAGCTGCCCCACGCTTTAGTGCATCCCTCAGCACATAGTCCTGGACTTTGGAATGTGTCAGTCTGCAACAGTCAGTCAAGGACAACTCTGCACTGGAAGATCTACACATTTCAGACAGACCAAAGAGGGTCTTTCACCAAGTTGATGACCCTCCAGGAGCAGCTGGTGTTTGTCTCAGTGTGTGTTCCTAGGAACAGCCCATACAGCAGAGTCCCCATCCCCGGAAACAGCCCATACAGCATAGAATCCTGCATCACAGAGCTGCTCTAAACCTCGACAAATACCACCTCATCTCTCTCCACACCTTCTTTGTAAAGGCACATTCCACAAGGAGGTAGACAACAGTCTCTTCCCCAGTCATCTCAAGGACAATGTGTCGACGGGGGTGACTTGGAAGGACCTGATGGAGAGGGCCTTTCTCACCACTAGCCAAGCTAAGCCTTGATGGGGTATTTGGAAGTTCTGATGATGAGGCATTCTGCCGAATTACTTTGACAGTCTGTTCAGGGAACCATCCAATAGGATCTATCACCTTTTTCTGCAGGGCCTCTAGAATGTTACAGGCAGACTGTTGCCTGATGCACTTGTGGTAAAAGGTGTTTCTGTGAAAATAATTTTCACAAGGGACAGGTGGTGCTGCACAGTCCAACGACTTCAAGCGTTCCACGGTAGAGTGGCTAGACCCATCCCCTTCCAACACCAGGGAAAGGTAGAACCTCAGCATGTACTGACACTTAGTGGTTGTGTACCAAGAAACAATGCACAGCTTGATGCAGCCACACACTAAAGTGGCTATCAGAATTAGGGCAATGTTGGGCACGTTTTTCAAGAGGTTTGTACATTGGGTCCTGGAGGACACAGTCCATTTTCAGCCTCCAGATAAAGTGGAAAATGGCTTACGTGTTCGCCACAACACTGGAGTGAGGAATGTGCCAGATCTGGATCATATACGGCAACATCGAGAATGCCTCATACCTAATCATCAGGTTTTAACCCACAATGGAGAAGGAGCGTCGTTCCCACATACCCAGTTTGTGTTCCACTGTGGCTACTCACACCTTCCAGCTTCTAATGCATGCCCTAATCCCTCTGAACCATATCCAGGCCATCTGACTTGAGGACATGTTATCAGTCAGCCCAGTTCATTGAATCTTAGAATCCCTAAAGTGCAGAAGGAGGCTATTTGGCCCATCGTGTCAGTATCCACAACAAACCCACCCAGACCCTATCCCCGCACATACTTAGCCCACTAATCCTTCTAACCTACACATCCCAGGTAACTAAGTGGCAATTTAGCATGACCAATGCACCTAGCCCGCACATCTTTGGGTTCCCAAATAACATGGTCTTGCTCATAACAGGATTTACCTTGGCACCCAAGACCAGTTTGAACCAGTTGTAGATATTGATCAGTCTGCGTACCAGCAGCAGATCTGAGCAGAGGATAGTGATGATATCCACGTACAAGGAGGTTTTGACCAGAGTGCCTCTGTTGTCTGGGATCATCATACCACTTACACCCAAATTCTTCCTGAAGGACTCAAAGCATTTTATGCAACACACAAACAGGCCAGGAGAGAGGGGGCAGCCCTGCCTGACTCCAGATTTGATCAGAAAGCTTTCTCTTTCCAATCCAGCAATTGAAACTGCATTACTGATGTTCGTAAAGCACTTGGATCCAGTTGCTGACTCCCTCCCCAAATCTAATTCTGGCAATACATCCATCATGTAGGTGTGTGATATTCTGTCAAACGCCTTCTCCTGGTCCAGGCTGATGAGACAGATGTCCACACCCTGTCCCACACACTGGCAATCCTATCCCTGACAGCAGGAGGCTGTCAGAAATCTTTCTGCCAGATACAGCACAGGTCTGGTCAAGGTGGATGACTGGCTCCAGAGCAGACCCCTATATATCTTACATTGAATCGCTGAAGTGTTGTTGAAATGAACATCTCAGGCAAACCCAATATATTCATTACAGCAAACTGCTTACTGCACTGAATTCCTGCACCTCTCACACTGGAGTCACTTCTCACTGATCTAGCATCTGATCATGTATCTTAAAATCCCTTCAAGTTGTCCAGTGTCAAATTTTGTCTCAAGCTCCTGAGAAGCACCATGGGAAATACGTAAATATAAACTCAAGTTGTTACGGCAACAGTGACCACACTTCAAAATCATTTAATTGGCTGCAAATACTTTGGGAAGTCCTGAGGTCATGAAAGCAAACTTTCCTTTGTACCTGTCAATACGCTGCCACTATCTCAGCTACTGTCAACGATTACAGGATATTTGTACAAACAGCCCAACTCATCTGAAATGACGATACTGGCATTAGGAGCAGCTTCATGACAAAACGCTGAGTTTGGGTCACATATTGTACTGGGCGGCACAGTGCCAGGGTCCCAGGTTCAATTCCCAGCTTGGATCACCGTCTGTGTGGAGTTTGCACATTCTCCCCACGTCTGCGTGGATTTCCGCCAGATGCTCCGGTTTCCTCCCACAATGCGAAAGTCGTGCTGGTTGGGTGCACTGGCCATGCTAAATTCTCCCTCAGTGTATCCGAACACGCACCAGAGTATGGCGACTAGGGGTTTTTCACAGTAACTTCATTGTAGTGTTAATGTAAGCCTACTTCTGACACTGATAAATGACCTAAACTTCAAACTTGCTAACAAGTCTTTTAACACTCTGGCCAAACGTTAAAATGCCCACAGCATCACTATTCAGCCATCACATTTTAAACTAGTTTCCGTTCCGTTAACCAAGCTGATTAGCTCAAAACATCCAACAGTTGTAGTAAAACCAACACCAATCAAAAACCTGCAACCTCCAAATTACCAATCAAACTGCCCCAATATCATTCGTAAATCCAATAAGGAGCACAGCATAGGAGAAATTAGTTTAAGCAGAGAGTGGGAAAGCACAGAACCCACTGCCACAAGGAATGGTTGAGGCAAATAGCACAGATGTATTTAAGGAAAAGTGTGTTAAACGCAAGGTAGAAGAGACATGGTGAAAGGGTGAAATGGGGGTTTGTGTGGAGCATATTTGAAAAGCAGCAGAGTTTTCCCCAGTATCCTGGTCAACATTTATCCATACTTAACCATATTTATCCTTCAACCAAAATCGCAAGAGCAGATCATCTGGTCACTATTCCACTGCTGCTTGTGAGGTCTTGCTGTGCACAAATTGTCTGCCATGTTTCCCTATACTAAAACTTTGACCACACATCTAAAGTATCTTGTTGGCTGTTATCAGGCTTTGGATTGTCCTACAATTGTAAAAGGTACAAAAGAAATGAAGTTTCTTTTATGCATGGACCCACAGACTAAAGATGGGAGCTTTCCTCCCCATCTAGTCTATGCAAAAAGTAGAGCAATAGGAACCAAGGGCAGGCAGAAGGGATTAGTTTAATTTGGCATCAAACTTGGCACAACATCATGGGCCGAAGGGCCTGTTTCTGTGCTGTACTGTTCTATGTTCTATAATCCATGAATAAAGGGAGCAAGCAATTAAAACACAGTGAATACCCTAATGTGTAAACACAGGTGGGTAAAGCCATTAAAAGGCTGACAGGATTTTAGTTTACAAAAAAGAGCAAAGAAAATTACAGCACAGGAACAGGTTCTTCGGCCCTCCAAGCCTGCCCCGGCTATGCTGCCTGACTGAACCAAAACCCCCTACCTTTCCAGGGACCATAGCCTTCTATTCCCACCCTAATCAAGTAGTTGTCAAAAAAGGGCATAGAGTAGTGCAGTTAAAAACTAATGATCAACTTGCATTAAACAACTGGTATGCCAGTTAGAATATTGTGTGGAATTTTGTATACTTTATTATAGAAAGGTAATTAAAGCCACGGAGTGAGGAAAATATGACTCATTATAGTTATGAGGAGGAACTGGAGATAGCAGGATTGTTTGTACCAGAGTAGGAATTGTTAGGGCAGAGTTTAAAGAGAGGGCTCAATAGTAGGAAGAATTCTGGAGAAGTGAATTAGGGAAGAGTACTTTATTTGGTTGGGAAGACTGTGATTTTTAAAATACCAGGCATGCGTGAAACCATGATCCAGCAGGTCATGAGGCTAGCCCATTGCACTGGTGTGTGCGCTAACGCCTGCGATGGTGGTTTGTCCAGCTTAGGGTAGAGTAAAGGATCAGGTTAGCCACTAAGGTTAAACTAAAGCTTTACCTGATGCAATTTTTCAAAGCCACCTCAGCCGTTTAGCTAAAATGAAACATCAGATCCAGCCCGTAATCGGGTGCAATGCCTCATCCTGTTAGCTTGGATCGTGTTTGTCCCCTCATATGGGGTCCATGATTTTGGATTGGATTGAATTTGATTTTTGGGATGGAATAAAAATTTGAAAACAAAAGCTCATTCTTAAAATTGTCAACAAGAAAGAGGAGTGAGGTGAGGTGGATTTTTTTACGCAGTGAGTGGCTGAGTATTTTGTCACAAAGTTGGCTGAGGCAGAGACATTGGAATCTATTAAGAGAGAATCTGAGCAAATGCTTGATGCAGAGAAAAATACAAATCTTGGAGGAGAGAGAAAAAGCAATGGGATTAGTTCAGGATTACACTAACAAAGAGTCAGCATGGACATAATGGATTATACCTGTGCTGAAACTCGTAAGGTTCATCTGCCTATTATTTGATTTGGAAAAATAAAGAATGTTCAATTCCTTCCTCCTTTGTTCAGTGGTAGCATATTACGGGTTCAAGTCTCGCTCCAGGGACTTGAGCATCTGCGCCTGACTGACAAGGTACAGAGGAAATGCTACATTGTCTGAGGTACTGAGACATCGAACCAAGGTCTGAACAGGTGAGCATAAAAGATCCCAGAGCAGATCCAACATTTCTCCTTCAATCAACACAAGTATTTGTCAATTTGCTTTTTCTGGGATATTCCTACAATTAGAAAATAACAGTGGCACTCGTGCCCAAAACAAATCAATAGCAGGAAGGTAATTAACAACACCCTGAGGGATTGGAAGGCAATAAAAATGATCCTGTGTTGCAAATACTGTGTAGTACGTAACTAAACATTCTTTCTCATAAGATCACCATACTACATCTGGCCTGCTGACAATAGATGCACTGAATGAAAAAGTGTTTCATTTACTGGCACTGATATCCCTCACAAACCAGCAAATAAAGTAATAGGATACCCAAGTGATACTGGAGATAGGGGTACAGATCCAAGGAATTACATAAGTTGCAGAAGGAAACAAGCCATTCAGCCCAACAAGCCAACTTTGGTGTTTATGCTCCACACAAGACTCCTCACAATCCAGCCCAGTCCTTCACACAAACCAGCCTCCCGTCTGATGACACTGTATGCACTTCCCGCTGCCTCAAGAAAGCAGCCAGCATAATTAAGAACCATGCACACCCTCTTCCACCTTCTTCCGTGGGAAAAAGATACAAACGTTTGAGGTAACGTGCCAACCAACTCAAGAACAGTTTCTTCCCAGCCGCTATCAGACTTTTGAATGGATCTATGTTGCATTAAGTTGATCTTTCTCTACATCCTAGCTATGACTGTAACATTACATTCTGCACTCTCTCCTTTCCTTCTCTATGAACGGTATGCTTTGTCTTTATAGTGTGCACAAAACAATACTTCTCACTGTGTACTAATACATGTGTCAATAATAAATCAAATCAAAATCCCACTCTTCTTTCATAGACTATGATGCAGGCTACCTCGCTGAATATATTTAAATCACGGGTAGATAGGTTTTTGATAGACAAGGGAATTAAGGGTTATGGGGAGAAAGCAGGAAAGTGGAAGCGATCCACTTCAGATCAGCCATGATCTTATTGAATGGCGGGGCAGGCTCGAAGGGCTAGATGGCCTACTCCTGCTCCTATTTCTTATATTCTTACTAGAATCGTGGAATTCTATGATTCTATGAATCCATACAGTGCAGGAGAGGCCATTTGGTGCATCAAGCTTAAATCGATAACAATACCACCAGGCCCCATCCTTGTAATTCCACATATTTATCCTGTCACCCTGCCCCCATAATCTGGCACGAAGAGGCAACGTACCATGTCCAATCAACCTAACCGCACGTCTTTGGAACATAGGAGGAAAACTGAGTACTCACGTAGACACTGGGAGAAAATGCAGACTCCACAGAGACAATGACCCAAGGTCAAAATCAAATTAAGGCCCCTGGCACTGTGAAGGGGCCACTGTGCCAACATGCCACCCACTTTATCAAACACTTGTCAGTACATCCTTTCTCCCTCATGTATTTATCTAGCTGCCTCCTAGCCTCAAGTTTAATTTTTTTAGTTTTATTTATTATTGTCACAAGTAAGCTTAATTAACACTGCAATGAAGTTAATGTGGAAATCCCCTAGTCGCCACACTCTGGGTACACTGAGGGAGAATTTACCACGGCCAATGCACCTAACCAGCACATCTTTCGGACGTGCATCTATACTAGTCGCCTCAGCCACTCAGCGGTGCCAAGTTGATTATTTTCACCGCTAAATCACATTCAGTCTGGATTCTGAGTGGCTGATCCGGCATGGACAAGTTGGGCCGAAGGGCATGCTTCCATGCTGTAAACCTCTATGATTCTGTTGGCCTGGTCGCCAATCGCAAGCAGAAGGAATTGCCGGCTGATGGCGGGGGTGGGGAGGGGGACAGAGGGTGGGGAGGGGGACGGAGGGTGGGGAGGGGGACGGAGGGTGGGGAGGGGGACGGAGGGTGGGGAGGGGGACGGAGGGTGGGGAAGGGGACGGATTACAGAAGGGGAGGGGTGCAATAATTCAAGCATACCACCCAACAAACACCACACTGACTGGTCAACCACCCCTCAAGGCCTCTCAGCAACAACCAATCAGTAGCATGTGAAGACAGCCACCATTTTACCCCACCCCCACCCCCATGTCAGAATGTGGTCCTCCCACGCATCAAGTCAGAAAGATTTAATTCTGATTATACAAGGGGGCTTGTATTTTAATACCTATATTATTATTATTATTGCTCCTTGTCAACCCTCTGCTTGTAACCAGGCAGTGGGAGGACCAAAATTAGATTAACCTCCCTTCTACTTTATTTGCTACACGAAAATAAGATTTGTTTTCTCATCAGTTTGGGTTATTTTATGGTTAAACTGTTAACTCTGTCCATTGTCCCGCACTCACTCACCAGCCTCAGCAACGAACGCTCTTTGCTCTTCATCACCTCAAAGGACAACTGCTCCCCGACACACCGCAACCCAACCTGCTCACCGGAAGCCCCCCGACCTGACTGACAGCCCTGCTGGCCAATAGGATGGCCGGACTTCGCCCGGACCTGGCGAGAGCAGTCCAATAGGAGAAGCCCGAGGGCGGGGACTGGGCCTGAGCAGGTTTGGCTGAGAGCGCAGGCCGGGTTCACCGGACGTCACGAGCTTAGGGCGGGAACACGAAGTCCTATTGGCCAATAGGAATGTGATTGACATATTTTAAGCCAATCAGCAGGTAGAGTTCTGACCCATTCTCAGAAACCCTACAGCGCAGAAAGTGGCCATTCGGCCCATCGAGTCTGCACTGACCACAGGCTCTACTCCCATATCCCTACATATTTACCCACTACTCCCGCTAACCTACACATCTCGTGACACTGAGGGGCAATTTTATCATGGCCAATCAACCTAACCCACACATCTTTGGACTGTCGGAGGAAACCAGAACACCTGGAGAAAACCCATGCAGACACGGGGAGAACATGCAAACTCTGCACCGACAGCGACCCAAGCCAGAAATCAAACCCAGGTCCCTGGAGCTGTGAAGCCACAATGCTAACTACTGTGCTACCGTGCCACCCTGGGAGATTCTGGGAAATACATTTTGCAGACATGCCAATTTTGGGACCCAGATATTTCAAATATTCACAATTTTAGCTTCTTTCCTGCTACCATCAGCCTTTCGAACGGATCTACTTCAAAGTTTGTCTATTTATTAGTGTGACAAGTAGGCTTATATCAAGCAAAAGAGAAGATGCTGGAAAATCTCAGCAGGTCGGGCAGTGTCTGTAAGGAGAGAAGAGAGCTGATGTTTCGAGTCCAGATGACCCTTTGTCAAAGCTGAAAGACATAGAAAATGGGAGATATTTATACTGCAGGGGGAGGGAATGAAAGATGAGTCATAGCCACAGAAACCAGGGGGAAAAACTGCTAATGGCAGCCCACAGAGAGAATAAAGTGTGTGAATAGCCAACCAGCAGAGAAGCTAAAATGATAATGTTGGGGGGAGGGGTGGAATGGATGGGAAGATGTAAAATTTAGAAAAGGGGGAGAAGAAGTAAGGGAAGGGGGAGAAAAAGTAAGGGAAGGGGGGATAAAGTAGGGGAAAAGAGTGGAGATGGAAGAAAAATGAAGAAAGACAATAAAGAAATAAAAGGTAGAAAATAGTAAAAATTAAACAAAATAGAATGAAAACAAAGGGGTCGAGGTGGGGTAGAGACTTACATCAACACTGCAATGAAGTTACAGTGAAAATTGTATTAAGTTGACCTTTCTCTATACCCTAGCTATGAGTGTACAGGGTGGCACAGTGGCACAGTGTAGCATCAGGGACCCAGGTTCAACTCCCAGCTTGGGTCTGTGCAGAGTCTGTATGTTCTCCCTGTGTCTGCGTGGGTTTCCTCCCACAGTCCAAAAGACATGCTGGTTAGGTGCATTGGCTGTGCTATATTCTCCCTCAGTGTACCCAAACAAGTGCCTGAGTGTGGCAGCTGAGGGATTTTTACAGTGACTTCATTGCAGTGTTAATGTAAGCCTATTTGTGACATTAATAAATAAACTTAAAACACCATATTCTACACCCTCCCCTTCTCTATGAACAGTGTGCTTTGTCTGTATAGCGCAACAGAAACAATACTTTTCACTGTACATTAATACATGACAATAATAAATCAAAATCAATGCAACTTTCAAATTAACAAACAAAGAAACTGCTATCAATTTAAAGTAGTTTTTACATACAATTTTTCTTTTATAAGTGGAGAGCAGGAGCTAGAGATTATCTTTTGAAGGAGGTGGGGCAAAATCATAAGTCTGGTTTTTGAAGTAACAAGCAAATGTGATTTTAATTCTGCCTGAAAGTGCTGGGGATTTGGTTCAGAGGGAGCAGGACATGGGCCAGAAACTGGAAGGAGAACAAGTAGCTATGTTCTGGGGATATGGGAGTGACACCACCTACAAATGGGGAGGCGATGGCCTAGTGAAATTATTGATAGACTATTAATCCAGAAACTCAGCAAATGTTCTGGGGACCCAGGTTTGAATCCCGCCACAGTAGTTGGTGGAATTTGAATTTAATTTTTAAAAATCTGGAATTAAGAATCTTCTGAAGACTATGAAACCATTATTGATTGTCAGAAAAGCCTATCTGGTTCACAAACGTCCTTTAGGGAAGGAAATCTGCTGTCCGTATCTGGTCTGGCGGACACGTGACTCCAGAGCCACAGCAACATGGTTGACTATCAACTGTCCTCTGGCAACTAGGGATTGGCAGCCAGCAACGCCCATGTTGGGAGGTGATGGCCTAGAGGCATCATCACTAGACTATTAATCCAGAAACTCAGCTAACGTTTGGGGACCCAGGTTTGAATCCCGCCACAGCTGACAGTGGAATTTGAATTCGATAAAAGAAATCTGGAATTAAGAATCTAAAGACCATAAAACCATTGTCGATTGTCGGAAAAACCCACCTGATTCACTAATGTCCTTTCTCAAAGGAAATTTGCCATCCTTACCTGGTCTGGCCGACATGTGACTCCAGAGCCACAGCGATGTGGTTGACTCTCAACTGCCCTCTGAAATGGCCTAGCAAACCATTCAGTTTCAAGGCCAATTAAGGATGGGCAATAAATGTTGGCCAGCCAGCGATACCCATGTCCCATGAATGAATTTTTAGAAATGAGCAAACACCAGTAATACTGGGAAATGAAGCATTGCAGTAAAATATGTCCAAACTGGTCTTGAAACCCATAAAATGGAGCTGATTTTTACTGGTGTTTGTGGGGTAATTGTACTACACACCAGTCTTCCGTCCCCTTTATTGCTCCTGTGACTTACAGTCAGGAAGTCTTCACTTTGGGACTTACTCTGCTCCAGATAAAGTTACAGGCTTTAGAACCCCTGCAGGTTGATTCGATTAGGCCAGCCCCCACTTGCTCGATAAGGCTGCTCATACTCTTCAAAGCCCACAGGGAGATCTATTAATGATTCTCTGTGGACTTTGTGCCCTGGTCATTACAGTTTGTAAATTATAACCTGTTTTTCCCCTTCTGGGGCCAGCCTGTTCACTAGGTCCAAGGTGCCTGCAGTGTTGCTTGACTAGGTTCAGATCATATAGATGATCTGGAGGAGGGAACCAAGTGTATGGTGTCGAAATTTGCTGATGACACAAAGATTGGTGGAATGGCAAATTGTGCGGAGGGTGTGGAAAGTCTGCAGAGGGATCTAGATAAGCTGGGTGAATGGGCGAGGAACTGGCAAATGGAATTTAATGTTGGCAAGTGTGAAGTTGCCCACTTTGGTAGGAATAATGTTAGGAAGGACTACTACTTACATGGCGAAAAACTGCAGCATGCTACGGTGCAGAGGGACCTCAGCGTCCTTGTGCATGAGTCGCAAAAACCCAGCCTGCAGGTGCAGCAGGTGGTCAGGAAGGCTAATGGGATGCTGGCCTTCATAGCGAGGGGGATTGAATATAAAAGTAGGGAGGTCTTGCTACAGCTGTATAGGGCATTGGTGAGGCCGCAGCTGGAGTACTGTGTGCAGTTTTGGTCGCCGCGCTTATGCAAGGATATTTTGGCCTTGCAGGTAGTGCAGAGGAGGTTTACTAGGCTGATACCGGAGTTGAGGGGGTTGAGCTATGAGGAGAGGCTGAATAAACTGGGCTTGTACTCGTTAGAGTTTAGAAGGATATGGGGAGATCTTATTGAGACATACAAGATGATAAATGGGATGGATAGGATGGAGGTGGAGAGGCTCTTCCCGCTCAGAAAGGACAGTAGGACTAGAGGGCACAGCCTCAAGATAAGGGGGGGGCAGTTTAGAACGGAGTTGAGGGGGAACTTCTTCACTCAAAGGGTGGTGAATCTCTGGAATTCTCTGCCCGTTGAAGTGGTGGAGGCTGCCTCGCTAAATATATTTAAGACGCGGGTTGATGGGTTTTTGGTAGGCAAGGGGATTAAGGGTTATGGGGAGAAAGTGGGAAAGTGGAACTGAGCCACTTCAGATCAGCCATGATCTTATTGAATGGCGGGGCAGGCTCGAGGGGCTAGATGGCCTACTCCTGCTCCTATTTCTTATGCTCTTATGTTCTGATCTATCCCTCACTTCTGCACTGTGGCGATCTCCTGAGCCATCTTTTACTTTATCAAATATCAAAAATGGACCTGCAGAGACTTGGTGTACCAACCGCCACATAAAGCAGGAGAAACATATCCACATCACCCTTGTTCTGTTGGCTACATTTGTGCGTGACTGCAACAAGCTGTGCATAGATCCTTAGTACATTTGAATATCATTGCACTCTCTGTAATAACTATTCAGACATGTTTTGTGATGTTCTTTTAGCTACTTTATGAATAAAGTATATTTTTGCAAAGAAAGATTTATGATCTTTGTACACTGAGTATAAAAGCAGATAAGTCATTCTAAACCTGAATAAATCATGCGTTAGCCTCTGCTGGAGTAATATGTACAATTCTGGGCACCGTGTTTAGGAAGGATGTCTCAGCCTTGGAGAGGGAACAGAGGAGATTTACTCGATTGTACCAAGGACGTCGAGCTTCAGTTATGTGGGAAGGTTGGAGAAACTGGAATTGTTCTCCTCAGAGCAGAGAATGGTAAGAGACAAAGACTTGTATTGATATTACATCTTTCTCAATGAGACCTTTACAACTAATGAAGTATGTCTGATAATGTCTAAAAGAAACGGTGAATGTACGAACAACAGAAACCAATTTGTGCATCAAGATCCCATATATGGTGATAATAGGACCATAGGATATTAGAGCAGAATTAGGCCACTCAGCCCATCAATTCTGCTCCACCATTCAATCATGGCTGATATGATTTTCATCCCCATTCGTTTGCCTTTTTCCCATAATCCTTGATCCCCTTATTGATCAAGAATCTCTGTCTTAAAAACACTCAATGACCTGGTCTCCACAGCCTTCTGCAGCAATGAGTTCCACTGGCTCACTACTCTTTGACTGAAGAAATTTCTCCTCATCTCAGTCTTAAAGGAACATCCCTTCACTCTGAAGTTGTGTTCTCGAGTCCTACTCTTCCTAATGGGAACAACCTCTCCGCATTCACTCTATCCAGACCTCTCAGTATTCTGTAAGTTCCAATTAGATTTCCCCTCATCCTTCTAAACTTCATCAAGTATAGACCCAAATTCCTCAACTGCTCCTCATATGACAAACCCTTCATTCCTGGAATCACTCTTGTGAACCTCCTCTGGACCCCCTCCAAGGCCAACACATCCTTCCTTAGGTGTGGAGCCCAAACCTGTTCACAATACTCCAAATGGGGCCTGACTAAGGCCTGCTCTTGTATCCTAGCCCTTGAGAAATGAATGATGATAATGATCAGATTAGCCGCTTTTAGACTTTTGGATGTTTGAGGAATGAACATCAACCTCTGGCAACTGAAAGGACTCCCAAATACTGGCCATATGTAGTGGTGCCAAGCCTCCAGGATTGGCCTGGAGTCTCCTGGAATTGGCGACTAATCTCCTGGGCACTGCCGTGTGGAGAAAAATCATCGGGACATTACAAAGAAATTTTGTCACATTCTTTGCACATTTCTCTTCGCCAAACATGAAAGCATTGAAAATAGCCAGGGGAAAAGAAGGCTGTTTTGCTAACAGTCCAGCAGCATTCATTTGGGTGATGAGTCTTTTTGCATTCCAACTGACGTGGGAAGCATATCACAAGGATGGACGCGTTGGCCGACTAATGGAGTCATGTGATGAAGCTGCCAGGAATACATTAATCACAATTGGCAATTCTAATCATACAATTATAGAATCCCTACAGTGCATAAGGAGGCCATTCAGTCCATCAGATCTGTACCAACTCTTATTTGGAGCATTCTACTCAGGCCCTATCCCTGTAACCTCACATATTTACCCTGCTGACCCCCTGACCCACACATCTTGACCCAATTTATTATGGCCACTCCATCCAATCTGCACATCTTCGGAATGTAGGAGAAAACCGGAGCGCCCGGAGGAAACCCACGCAGACGAGAGGAGAACGTGCAGACTCCACACAGACCTGAGGACAGAGTTGAATCCGTGTCCCTGGAGCTATGAGCAGTGCTAACCACTGTGCCGCCGCTGTGCCACCCCTAATGGCATGGGAGACGGAATTCTCCAGCTGTTCATGCCCCGCTGCTGCTGCCAGTGAGGGGGTCAAAATCCTGGAATTCCCTCCCTAACGGCATTGTGGTTCAACCCCCAGAACATGGACTGCAGCGATTCAAGAAGGCAGCTCACCACCACCTTCTCAAGGGCAACTAGGGATGGGCAATAAATGCTGGCCAGCCAGAGACACCCATGTCCCACGAATGAATTAAAAAAAGAACTTGGTGTCCATCCAAGTCTCCATTCACTGCCACGGGGCTGGAGAGGTCCAGCTGTGGGCAAGGTCAGAGAACCTGACCCGAGACCAGCCCCCCTCCACCGCCCCTCGCTGCCCGCTATGATTCCTGTGGCGAGCAGGATAGGAATTTTCCCCCCCACCAAGTGTTTGGTCACTTGTTCCTTATAGTATCTGATGTGAAATCTAGTTTGATAATTGCTCCTGTGAAGTGCGCTGGGAAGTTTTGCTGAGTTAAGGATGAGTTGTCATCCACTTGGCCACGTTTCAGGGTATTCAATCCCCTGTATGTTTACACAGTCAGGGTGAGATGAGAGAGGTATAACCTATCCTGTCCAATAACTTCACAGAAACAATGTTCTGTGCCAGGTTCTGAATCACCCTGCCAAGAGACTCATCCCTTCTTTATCTGATTAAAATTTAATTCGAGCTCCTCGACGTTGCAACCTTTGGACGGGGTCAGGGGGAGGATAGGAATCGCAGACCGGAATCACTGAAACTGACAACGAGTCACGTAGGTTCACCTCAAAAATGCTGGACCTGGACCAGGCCTCCTGTTGAAAGATGTGCTTGAGGGCGAGATCAGGCCCAGATGTGCATCAGAGAATCCCTATGATGTAGAAGGAGGCCATTCGGCCCATCAAGTCTGCACTGGGCACAATTCCACCCAGGTTCTAACCCCACAACCCCACATACTTACTCTGCTAATCTCACTGACATTTGGGTTTAGCATGGTCAATCAACCTAACCTACACATCTTTGGACTTTGGGAGGAAATCAGAGGAAACTCAAAGGGAGAACATGCAGATTCCTCACAGACAGTGACCCAGGACCAGAACCGAACCCAGGTCCCTGACGCTGTGAGGCAGCAGTGCTAATCACTGTGCCACCGATGTGCCGCATGATGCCGCCACAGCTGCCAGCAAGAACAGTGCTCAGTTGCTATTTTTCTGTTTCAACTTCAATTTCATTCAAACATTTGTTTATTTCGCAATCAAATTCAGTCCCTCCCCTCCACCACAATCAGATACGTCGATCACTCACACATGAAGTTTGATGGCGTGGGTAATTGTACACAAAGTAGGGGAGAGGAGAGGAAGGGGGGATAGAAGACTACAAGAGTGGGGACCAAAGGAGGGAAGAGAAGGGAGGGAGAGGTTGAGGGTTGGGAGTTTAGGACTATGGGGCAAAATAACCTAAAAATTAGAGCAAGTACATGGAGTTAGGCCACAGATCAGCCAATGGCAGAATGGGCTCATATGGCTAATTGGTCACAGTTTTAAGTAAGACTATGATGTGGAAAAGTTTTTCCCCACTCAGAGAGTGGTGGAGATAGAGTTATTGAATATATTTTTAAGGCAGAGGTAGCAAGATTCTTGAAGAAAGAGGGAATCAAAGAGTATCAGGGGTAGTGGCAATCGAGTCAGCCATCATCTTATTGAATGGCAGAACGAGCTTACGGGGCTGAGTAAAAGATGATAAAATCCCTACAATGCAGAAGGAGGCCATTTGGCCCATCAAGTCTGCACCGACCACAATCCCAGCCAGACTCTATTCCCGTAACCCCACATATTTACCCTGGTAATCCCTCTGACACTAGGGTCAATTTTAGCACGGCCAAACAACCTAACCCGCACATCTTTGGAGTGTGGGAGGAAACCACAGCATCCGGAGGAAACCCACGCAGACACGAGAAGAATGTGCAGACTCCACACAAACAGTGGCCCAAGCCAGGAATTGAACCTGGGTCCCTGGCACTATGAGGCAGCAGTGCTAACCACCGTGCCACCCATGAATGGCCTCTTCCTGATTCTAATTTGGATGTTTGTTTGCAGGAGGGACCCTGGGTGAGATGCAGGAAGTGCTAAGGAATGCCTAATGAGAGTGGTCGGGATTCTGTAGGCTTCTTCACCTCGCCACAGCTGCCAGCAAGAACGGTGCTCAGTTGCTATTTTTCTGTTTCAACTTCAATTTCATTCAAACATTTGTTTATTTCGCAATCAAATTCAGTTGCTGCCAAGAACCAAACCAGGGCAAGGTTTACAGTCATCAGTCCAAGAAAAATACAAACTAAAAAAAATTGGAAGGAAGAACAGAGTAAAAAACATTAGATTAGGGTCTTTGGATTATCAAATCTAAACTCCTAACAGTTATTGGAGTTTATCCCACGTCCAGATGAGATATGGCATTGAACTGTTCTTAAATCTTATTATTTTAGTAGTTTTGAATTCTGTAGTTGACAGTCACTGTGAGATCTGTCTGCAGTAACAAGGAAATTTGGCATGTCAGCTACAACTCTCACCAACTTTTACAGATGCCCCATAGAAAGCATTCTTTCTGGTTGTATCACAGCTCGGTCTGGGCTCCTGCTCTGCCCAAGACCGCAAGAAACTACAGAAGGTTGTGAATGTAGCCCAATCCATCACACAAACCAGCCTCCCATCCATTGACTCTGTCTACACTTCCCACTGCCTCAGAAAAGCAGCCAGCATAATTAAGGACCCCACGCACCCCGGACATTGTCTCTTCCACCTTCTTCTGTTGGGAAAAAGATACAGAAGTCTGAGATCATGTACTAACTGAATCAAGAACAGCTTCTTCTCTGCTACCGTCAGACTTTTGAATAGACTTATCTTGCATTAAGTTGATCTTTCTCTACACCCTAGCTATGACTGTAACACTACATTCCACACTTTGTCCTTTCCTTCTCTATGAACGTTATGCTTTGTCTGTATAGTGCGCAGAAAGATAATACTTTTCACTGTGTGTTAATACATGTTACAATAATAAATCAAATCAAATCATGTAATGGTGTTTGGAGGTGGGCAGTGATTTTGTGAAAGAATGGCAGAATTGATTGTGTCTTGTTCCTCAGTATCTCCAGATTGCATTCGTATAGATGGCTGAGTATCCATGTTAAGTAGGGCTAAGAGTAACTTTATTTGCCTTTTTGTGAACACTCTCAATGGCTAAGGGGGGAGCGGTCAATAGGATAGATCTTTCAAAGGGACTACACAGGCACATTGGGTCAAATGGCCTCCATCTGTGCTGTAAGGTTCTGCATGTTATTATGATGATAATCTCTACTCTTTGGTTATTATGCTGAGATTCTCTCTGGCTTAACCCAATATTTGATGTGTGCTAGGATTCTCCAACCTGGCCCGTGGCTGGGATTCTCCAGTCCCGCTGCAGTGAATGGAGATTTGGCTCAGCGCCAAGTTCTCCATTCTCGCAGCAGCAGTGGTGGGGCGTGCGAGACCAGAGAATCACGACCGTGGTCATTAGACATTCCTTAACGCTGCTTCCATCCCTCCCAAACAGAGGAGGAGCCCCTCAAACCTATTCTGCCATTCAATAAGATGATGGCTGATCTGACCTTGCCATTACCTTCCCTACCCCTGGTGCTCTTTGACTCCCTCGTTCTTCAAGAATCTATCTACCCCACCTTAAAATGGGGATGAGAAAAATGTCAGCCATGATTGAATGGCAGAGCAGATTTGATGGGCCGAGTGGCCTAAGTTTACTCTTGTGTCTTATGGTCTTAAAAATGTATCCAATGGCCCTGTCTCAACCACACTCTGAAACCTTTCCTCATCTCAGTCTTACTTTAAATTGCGTCCTCTTTTTCGAGTCTGTCCCACAAGAAGAAACATCCCAGTAGAATCCACACTAACAAATGCCTGCAGGATCTTACCTGAAGATCTGCATAAGATATATATACATATATATTAAAATAAGATCGACCTACACTCAGGCGACCAAAGAGATTCTGCCATCACACCCCAAGGTTCTCTCACAGCCAATTTGTGGGGTTTGCCCAAGTGTTCGCGCCCCTCTGGCATCTCCCAGCACCAGATTTCCACCTGGGCATTGGCATCTAGCAATGTCGGCCTGGCCCTCTGCCACTGCCCAAGGGGCAAAGTGTCAATGTCAAGGGGGCACCTTGGCACTGCCCATGGGCAGTGCAAAGGGGCAGGGCAAACGGGGTGGGGCAATCGGTGAGGGTGGGAGGGTCCCCGCAGTCAGGATCGGCGGGGGAAGGAGAGAGGTCAGCGATTAGGGCTGGCTTTCGGGGTGGGGGGGGTGGGGGTCAGCCTGCTGGGAGGGGAGGTCACTTCTGCTGGGGGGGTCCGCACCGGCGGCTGGGGGGACTCGAGGGGGCAGCTGGAGATCGGGGCGGGCCGGGAGGGGGGAGGTTCGGGACTGCCCTGGGAATGGTCAGGGGGCCAGTGATCGGGGGTGGAGGGTTGGTGATGAGGGGGGGGGCTGCGGGGCTGACCGGTGATCGAGCTGGCCAGGATCGGGAGGCCAGCAGACAGGGACCGTGACCCGTGCTGATCTCAGCTTGACAGGTTGGCGCAGGCGTGAATGTCTGCTCAGCCCTCTGTTGCTGCCTTACTGGGTGGGAATAAAACCACCCACTGATGCTGTACTCACCAGTGACCTCTGCAGTGCACAGAGTCTGGAAGATTCTTCCCTGAACTCCCACTGAAAAACTAAATTACTGGTAAATTACTCCAGTTTTCATGTGAATTTGACATAGAATTTTTTTGGGAGAATTTTGGCCCAAGTCTGAGTTCACATACCAATCGACTCAAGAGCAGCTTCTTCCCTGCTGATATTAGACTTTTGACTGGACCTACCCTATATTAAGCTGATCTTTCTCTACACCCTCGCTATGACTGTAACACTATATTCTGCACTCTCTCCTTTTTCTGCACTCTCTCCTTTCCTTCTTGCCTATATACTCTATGAGCAGTATAGTCTGCAAGAAACAATACTGTATGCTAATACACGAGACAATAATAAATCAAATCAAATCAAACCAGAGCGGGGGCGGCTCTGAATAATGTCTCGGGTTTTGTTGCTGACACAAAGGCTGCAGAACGTTTCCTCAGGTTCGTGATCACCGTTCCTCCCTCAGACAACACCACAAACAAACAGATTAAGGGAGGACTCATCATGTTGATATTCACAGATTGTTTTTGCAAAAGGAGCAGCTTGCACAAAGCACCTGCTGTGTGTGTCCAAAGGGCCCGTCAGATGTGATGATTTGTTTTAAGGTATCGCTGAGAGGTCAGACCAGCTGTAAATGTTGCCCTCTCTGTTGGTGCCAGCCTCCTTGGAGAACTGGGCTAAGTTCAACCGCGCTCTATTTAAAAGAATGGAGGAAACACTGCAGCGAATGGCAAAGGTAAGAAAGTGGTGGCAAAGATAAAGGGGGAGGCACGGTGGCACAGTGGTTAGCGCTGCTGCCTCGCAGTGCCAGGGACACAGGTTCGAATCCCAGAGTCTGTACATTCTCCCCATGTCTTTGTGGGTTTCCTCCCGCAGTCCAAAGATATAATCACACAAACCCTACAGTGCAGAAGGAGGCCATTTGGCCTATCAAGTCTGCGCCGACAACAATCCCATCCAGGCCCAATGCCTGTAACCCCACATATTTACCCTGCTACTCACTTTAACCTGAGCATCCCAGCACACTAAAGGGCAACTTAGCACGGCCAATCAACCTAACCAGTTCATCTTCGGAATGTGGGAGGAAACCGGAGCACCCGGAGGAAACCCACAGAGGCATGGGAAGAACATGCAAACTCCACACAGACAGTGACCCAAAGCCAGCAATCAGATTTAGGTCCTTGGAGCTGTGAGGCAACAGTGCTAACCACTGTTCCACCGTGTGCGGGTTAGGTTGATTGGCTGTACTAATTTGCCCCTTAGTGTCAGGGGGATTGTCAGGGTAAATGTTTGGGGCTGTGTGGATAGGGCCTAGGTGGGTCGGTACAGACTCAATGGGCCGAATGGCCTCCTTCTGTACAACAGGAATTCTATGATTATTCTACGATTGATGGTCAAACAGCCTCTCCTTCTCCATTGCCAATATTTTTATTCTTAATAAACAAAATGTTCAAAGATCTTTTTTAAACAATCCACAATTATTTTTAATGCTTTCTTTGATTTTTCTCCAGGGTTTGAGCGGTGTAGTGTCCAGGAGATTCACCTTTTACTCCTGGGGAATCCAGGGTAATAGTGAAGGATTGCTAGGTGATATTAGTCTGGCAAAAGCTCCTCATTCTCAAAGAATGCTTACAGCACTGAGAGACCAACATGTCCACAGATATTAACTTAAACAAATGGATAGAGACTAAACACACAGTGACAATAGCCCATGAATGAGTTGGATTTGCACTGAGATTGTCATTCATAATTTTTTGTGGAGTAACTACTCATCTGGTCAGCAGAGTGCACTGTAATGACGCCACTGAATTTCAGCGTGATACATTTCCTTGTTAATCGCCTCCCCTCCTTACTGAGGGCACCAACTCCTTGCTGGTTAATAATTCTACAAAAAGTTTAAAGTTAAAGTTTATTTATTAGCGTCACAAGTAGGCATCATGAGCTGGTACAGATATGCACTGGTACAGGCATCAATTATACAGATGTGCACCGATACAGGTGTGAGCTGGTACAGATATGTACTGGTACAGGAGTGAGCTGTACAGAAATGTACTGGTACAGGTGTGAGCTGTACAGATATGCACTGGTACAGGTGTGAGCTGTACAGATATGCACTGGTACAGGTGTGAGCTGTACAGATATGCACTGGTACAGGTGTGAGCTGTACAGATATGCACTGGTACAGGTGTGAGCTATACAGATATGCACTGGTACAGGTGTGAGCTGTACAGATATGCACTGGTACAGGTGTGAGCTGTACAGATATGCACTGGTACAGGTGTGAGCTGTACAGATATGCACTGGTACAGGTGTGAGCTATACAGATATGTACTGGTACAGGTGTGAGCTATACAGATATGTACTGGTACAGGTGTGAGCTATACAGATATGTACTGGTACAGGTGTGAGCTATACAGATAAGCACTGGTACAGGTGTGAACTGTACAGATATGTACAGGTACAGGTGTGAGCTATACAGATATGTACTGGTACAGGTGTGAGCTGTACAGATATGCACTGGTACAGGTGTGAGCTATACAGATATGCACTGGTACAGGTGTGAACTGTACAGATATGTACTGGTACAGGTGTGAGCTATACAGATATGTACTGGTACAGGTGTGAGCTATACAGATATGTACTGGTACAGGTGTGAGCTATACAGATATGCACTGGTACAGGTGTGAGCTATACAGATATGTACTGGTACAGGTGTGAGCTGTACAGATATGCACTGGTACAGGTGTGAGCTATACAGATATGTACTGGTACAGGTGTGAGCTATACAGATAAGCACTGGTACAGGTGTGAGCTATACAGATATGCACTGGTACAGGTGTGAGCTGTACAGATATGCACTGGTACAGGTGTGAGCTATACAGATATGCACTGGTACAGGTGTGAGCTGTACAGATATGCACTGGTACAGGTGTGAGCTATACAGATATGCACTGGTACAGGTGTGAGCTATACAGATATGCACTGGTACAGGTGTGAGCTGTACAGATATGTACTGGTACAGGTGTGAGCTGTACAGATATGCACTGGTACAGGTGTGAGCTATACAGATATTTACTGGTACAGGTGTGAGCTGTACAGATATGCACTGGTACAGGTGTGAGCTATACAGATATGCACTGGTACAGGTGTGAGCTATACAGATATGCACTGGTACAGGTGTGAGCTATACAGATATGCACTGGTACAGGTGTGAGCTATACAGATATGCACTGGTACTGGTGTGAGCTATACAGATATGTACTGGTACAGGTGTGAGCTATACAGATATGCACTGGTACAGGTGTGAGCTATACAGATATGCACTGGTACAGGTGTGAGCTATACAGATATGCACTGGTACAGGTGTGAGCTATACAGATATGTACTGGTACAGGTGTGAGCTATACAGATATGCACTGGTACAGGTGTAAACTGGTACAGATGTGCACTGGTACAGGTGTGAGCTGGTACTGATGTTTAAAGTGTAAAGTTTTAAAGGTTATTTATTAATGTCACAAGTAGGCTTAAATTAACACTGCAGTGAAGTTACTGTGAAAATCCCCTAATTGCCACACTCCAACGCCTGTTCGGGTACACTGAGGGAGAATTTAGCACAGCCAATGCATCTAACCTGCACGTCTTTCAGAGTCTGGGAGGAAACCAGCACATCCGGAGGAAATCCAGGCAGACATGGAGAGAATGTGCAGACTCCACACAGACAGTGACCCGAGATGGGAATCGAACCTGGATCCCTGGCGCTGTGAGGCAGCAGTGAGGTAACGACTGTGCCACCTAGAAAAGAAAACAGGAGAACATAGAACATAGAACACTACAGCACAAACAGGCCCTTCGGCCCACGAGTTGCGCCGATCACATCAACACCTATCTATAACCCCCAATCCCATAAAACCCCATATACTCATCCAGAAGTCTTTTAAAAGACCCCAGCGAGTTCACCTCCACCACCACTGACGGCAGCCGATTCCATTCACTCACCACCCTCTGAGTGAAAGAGAAGGCTGGCACTTGTGTACTCTTTGAGAAGCATTTCATGTGACTGACTTTTGAAGTCTGTTGTAATGTGGGAAACTCAGCAGCCAAATTTGTGCACAGCAAGATCCCACTTGAGACAAATGGCCAGTTGAATAAAGAAAGGACTTTTTCATCCTTTCCCAATGTATATTCCTGCATTTCTGGTGTCATCCTTGTCAATCTTTTTTATATCTTCCCCATATGTAGTCACCCTCAGGATGTCTCAACGCTCATTATAACCAACATGCCTTCCCAGTGTTGTCACTGCTGTAAGATCGCAAACATGAGGTAATTGGATAGAATTCTATTGGATAGAGCAGGGAAATGGACAATGCAGCTTAGACTGTCCACACCAGCATTTATACTCCATCTTTCCTTGTCTAACTCTATCAACACACCCCCCTATTGCTTTATCCTTGATCTGCTTATGTAGCCTTTCAAGGTGTCTGCACCATTTGCTTCAACTGCTCCATGTGGGAGCAAGTTCCATATCCTTATCATTCTGTGGGTAGAAATGTTTCTTCCAAATTCCTGATTCAGTTTCTCGGTGGCTTAACGCTGCTTCCATCTCTCCCAAACACAGGAAGAGGCCATTCAGTCCCTCAAACCTGCTCTGCCATTCTATAAGATGCTGGTTGACCTGATCTTGCCATTGTCTCGTCTACCCATGATTAATGGTCTCCAGTTTTGATTTTCCCTCCTTCTATTCACTCTATCAATATCTTTCATAATTTTGAAGACCTCTATGAGATCATCTCCCCAGCCTCACTTCTCAAGAGATTTAAGGATACAATTTAACATCCTCTCCTGATGGGTATACCCCTCCATTTCTGGTATCACCGTTGGAAATTTTTTTTACACCTTTTCCAGCGCCCCCTCCCTTCCTCTTTCTCATGGCTGACTTCTGGCAGCAGAAATGACACACCTTTGTTTTCCAGTCCTGCCCAAGTCATTTGTGTTGCTTGCCAGCTGCAGCGCTGGGGAACCCTCCACAGTGGGGAGGGTCACCTGCGATGAGACTGAAAGATCCCATTGATGGGAAGATCTGGAAAATCCAGTCCTGTATCCTTTGTACAATATGTTCACTAGAACTGCACACAGTACTCCAGATGATTCACACAAGATTCAACATAAAATCAGCACAATCCTTTATTTTTGAATTCTAATCCTCTTGAAATAAAGCCCAGTGTTTGATTTGTTTATTTTTTATGGGCTGGTTAATTTATGACGCTACTTTTAGCAATTAGCGAATTTGTAATCCAAGGACACATTTTTCCTCTACTGACTCAGATACTTATTTTCTCAACTTACTGACCAGGTGGGACGAAGAGTAAATATGATCCGGGGCTGGGGAGAACTCCCCTGTGTAAAACTTTAGTTGGGCCACATTTGGAATATTGCATACAGTTTTGATCACCATGGTTATTTTGGAGAGGATGCAAAGAAGATTCACCAGGATGTTGTCAGGTCTCGAGGGGTTTAGGTATGAGGAGAGGTTGGATGAACTGGAATTACTTTCACGGATAAATCAGAGGCTGAGAGGAGACCTGATAGAGGTCTACAAAATTATGAGAGACATAGACAGGGTGGATAGTCAGAGGCTTTTTCCCTCTGGAGAAATCAATTACAAGAGGGCACAGGTTTACATAGAACATAGATCATAGAACAATACAGCACAGTACAGGCCCCTCAGCCCTCGATGTGCCGAGCTAAGTTCAAACCCAAGATCAAGCTATCCCACTCCCTATCATTCTGGTATGAAAGGTTTAAGGTGAGTGGGGATAAGTTTAGGGGAAATATGTGGGGAATGTTTTTCACACAGAAACAATCATAGAATCCCTACAGTGCAGAAGAAGGCCATTTGGCCCATCAAATCTGCAACAACCACCCCAGCAATCCCACACATTTACCCCGCTAATCCCTCAAACCTACACATCCTGGCAGACTACAGGTAATATAACATGGCCAATCCCCCTAACCGGCACAGCTTTGCACTGTGGGAGGAAACCGGAGCAGCCTGAGGAAACCCACGCAGACATGGGGAGAGCGTGCAATCTCCACACAGACAGTGATCCAAGCCAGGAATCGAACCCGGATCCCTGGAGCTGTGAGGCAGCAGGGCTAATCACTGGGCCACTGTGCCCCCAGAGAGCGGCGGGCGCCTGGAACGTGCCGTCAGTGGGGGTGATGGAAGCTGGCAGGTTGGCAATATTCAAGGTGTATTTCGATGGACACATGAATGGGAGGTGAACAGAGGGATAGAGACTGTGTATTGACACAGGCCTGATGGGCCAAAGGGCCTGTTCCTGTGCTGTATTGTTCTTTATTCTTTGGGATCGTGACTGTGGGGAATCTTTCCACTCCATTTGTGACAGGCAGCTTCTCAGCTTGATGTCTTATCGGAAAGACAGCACTTCCAGAATGCGGCACCTGAGTGTTAACCTAGAGATCTGACCATGACCTCCACAAAAGCTGGAAATCTGGAACATCAACAGAAAACCCTGGAATCGCTGAGCAGTTCAGGCAACAGCTGCAGGTAGAGAGGCAGAATTTACATTTCAGACTGATGGCCTCGCACCAGAATTTATTATTGTCACAAATAGGCTCACGTTAACACTGCAATGAAGTTACTGTGAAGATCCCCTCGTCACCACATTCCAGCACCTGTTTGGGGTACACTGAGGGAGAATTTAGCACGGCCAATGCACCCTAACCAGCACATCTTTCAGATTGTGGGAGGAAACCCTACACGGAGAATGTGCAAACTCCACACAGACAGTGATGCAAGAATTAAACCCAGGTCCCTGGCATTGTGGGCAGCAGTGCTAACCACTATACCACCGTGCCATCCTTCACCATAACCCCCTGACTCTGGGCTGAGAGTGTGACCCACTGAGCCAGAGTGAAAGCTCTCAAGTGTCACAGCGGCTGGGGTGAGGGAAAAGGGCTTCAATCCCATTCCAGGCTAAACATCTGACAGCGACAATTATTTTTGTTTTTAAAGAAGCCTCCTCCTAAAGTATTTTTATTTCCAGTGAAGGAAGAGGAGCCGTTGTGGATTGCCGAGGATTGCTGCAGTGTCCCTGATTACCAACGCAGGATGGATTGTGCGTTATCTCACGGCAGAGAGAGGGGAAGTGAGAGCTCAGCTGTCATTTATTTCTGGGTCTCTCTTTTTTTGGGGTGGAACACAGTGCCCGATGGCCTCTGCCTCGTTTCCCGGATTCCTGAGTTTGATTGAGATGTCCTGGAGTGTCGGGGAGGTGCGGAGGAGGGGTTGGGGAAGGCGGAGAGGTGAGGGCGGGAGGGGAGGTGGTAGCGCAAGAGGAAATTCTCGGTTATACTGGTTGAGCAGAGAGAAGGTCCAGGCTCGGTACCACCTCCCTTAGATTTTTGTGCTTGCAACCAGGGCCTGTGTGTGTCACCGCACGACTCCAGAATGAGTTGGAAAGAGCAGCCGGGGGGGGGGGAAGATGCACTGGGGGAGGTGTGATAATTGTTGATTGAAAAGTGATGGATGGCGTAGTAACCACAGGGTTTTTTTATCAGAGCAGTGCAGAGGGACCCAACCCTCATGACTGGGCAGATTCGCAGGACGGGAACACATCCTTCGAGAAATCAGAATGTCAGATTAAAGGCAGCAGCTGAAAAAGAAATGTCCCAGGGAAGAGAAACACAAACATCGTCAACTGTTTTTGCTTCTCTCTGCTTCCAAATGTGGACAAAACATTGTCCATTCCCTTTTTTTAACCCCCCTTCTCTCTTTCCGAAGTCAGCCTTTTTGATGAGTTGAGACTGAGCAGGGGCAGAGAGAGCTAAGGGGGCACAGGAGGCGAGGAGATGTAGGCCACAGGTCTCCGATCTTAAGAACATAAGAACATAAGAAATAGGAGCAGGAGTAGGCCATCTAGCCCTTCGAGCCTGCCCCGCCATTCAATAAGATCATGGCTGATCTGTCGTGGCTCAGTTCCACTTTCCCGCCCTCTCCCCATAACCCTTAATCCCCTCTCTTATCAAGAACCCATCAACCCGCTTCTTAAAGCTATCCCTGCCAGTGAGAAGGGAGAATTTGGTGCTCAGAGAAATCTCCCCTCACTGCGGCGGGACTGGATAATCCCAGCTCGGACGAGGTCAGAGAATTCCGGCTGTTAGCTGTGGCTCGGGGGGTGGTGTTCTCGTTTCTCAGTGAGATCAAGTCCCACTCCCGTGGGCGTACTGTACAGTCACAGCATCAGAACTTTGGGATGAGACATTGAACCAAGGCTCTGTCTGCCCTCTTGGGGCATGGCATGGTGGCACAGTGGTTAGCACTGCCTCCTCACAGCACCAGGGACCCGGGTTCGATTCCAACCTTGGGTAACTGAGTAATCATATTAATTCATTGTCACAGAAGGCTGCGGAGGCCAGGTAATTGAATATATTTGAGACAGATATAGATAGGTTCTTGATTTGTAAGGGGAACAAAAGTTATGCGGAAAAGGCAGGAGAATGGCATTGAGAAACTTATCAGCCATGTTTGAATGGCAGAGCAGATGCGATGGGTCGAATGGCCTAATTCTGCTTCCAAACCTTATGGTTTTATGGATGGATGTAAATGACTCTGTTTCAAAGAACAACAGGAGAATTTCCCTCTTGTAGCCTGGACAAGTATTTACATAAAACTTTGGTTAGGCCACATTTGGAATACTGTGTCCAATTCTGGTCACCATAGGACCAGAAGGATGTGATAGCTTTGGAGGGAGTAAAGAAAAGGTTTACCAGGATGTTTCCTGGTACAGAGGGTATTAACTATGAGGAAAGACTGCTTAAACTGGGGAAATGCTGGAAAATCTCAGCAGGTCTGACAGCATCTGTGGAGAGAGAATAGAGCCAACGTTTCAAGTCTGGATGACCCTTCAGTAGCTCTGACAAAGGGTCATCTAGACTTGAAACGTTGGCTCTATTCCCTCTTCACAGATGCTGTCAGACCCGCTGAGATTTTCCAGGATTTTTCTGTTTTTGTTTCAGATTCCAGCATTAGCAGTATTTTGCATTTATCTTAAATAAACTGGATTGTTCTCCATGGAAAGTCGGAGACTAAGGGGCGACCTGATTGAAGTTTATAAAATTATAAGGGGTATGGATATGGTGAACAGTTGGAAGCTTTTTCAGGGCAGAAATGACAATTACAAGGGGGCACAAGTTCAAGATAAGGGAGGGGAAGGTTTAGTGGAGATGTGCGGGGGAAGTTTTTTTACACAGAGGGTGGTGGGGGCCTGGATCGCACTGCCAAGTGAGGTGGTTGAGGCAGACACATTAGTGACATTTAAGTCTTATCTGGATGGACACATGAACAGGTGGACTATAGAGGAATACAGGCAGTTGGTCTAAGTAGGACAACGTGATCAGCACAGGCTTGGTGGGCTGAAGGGCCTGTCCCTGTGCTGTTCTTTGTTCTCTCAACCAACTCTCTGAAGCAGATGATCTGGTCATTAGTGCTTGTGGGATCTTCCTGCGTGCAAATTGGCTGCTGTGTTACCTACATTACAACATTGACCAGTGACAGGGGAACTCCCCACATTTACAGTGGTTATGTGGAGTGAGATACTGTCCTTCCCAGAAATCGAGTTGTGCCATCAGCAAAAAGCAAGAATCAAAGTTCGGAAATATCCCTGAAGTAATGCTGTGAATCTCACTCAGGGGCTTCAATACGCATTTGGGCCCCCAGGATTTCTTCCATACAGAGGAGAGAGAGCTGAGCGCAGTCACCAAACTGGTTGAATGTACTGGAGAGGTGGGGAGAAGGCAGGTAACTGCCACTGACCCCCCCCCTCGAGAAGCAGGAGCAGGCAAGAACAGCGGAGAAGCTGGCTGGGCAGGGTTAGATTGTCGAGTCGATGCTACAATCTGAACACAGATTGATTAGCCCTGATCTATACTGTGGGTGTGATAGTGATTTGCAAAGGTGAAATCATAACTGGCGATAGTTAAAACTTGCAAATAATTCTGTGGAGATGAGCGACAGACAGATTTATTCCACTGTTACTCAGATTGGCTGAGGCAGCATTGAACTGTAACCTGACTTTCCCGTGCTGTGTGCCTGACACATGAACATTTGCACCACTGCACCCCCCATCATGGAAATCAGGCAGCAATGTCAGCTACAATACCCACAATCCTCTGCACCACAGAAACCTCCCTATCCATGGTGTGGTGCATTCTGTTCTGGGAATGCTGTGGCTCCTGCTCTTTGTCAGTGCAATGGGGATGAAATGGGAGGTTATTCCCCGGATTGTTAATAGGAGAGTCCGTGAGGTTAATCTTCTGCTGTGGGAGATTCCACCAACCTGCAACAGTAACTTGCATTTATCATAGAATGATGACATTCCTATAGTGCAGAGGAAGCTATTCGGCCCATTGAGTTCGCACTGACCCTCTGAAGAGCATCACACCCAGGCCCACCCATTAATCCCATCCCTGCAGCCAGCACATCCATCATTGCTAATCCACCTTATCTACACAATTTATCCAGCTAACCAGCTTAGCACCCATCTTTGGACACTAAGGGGCAATTTAGTATGGCCAATCCACCTAACGTACAAATCTGGACTGTGGGAGGGAACCGGAGCATCCAGAGGAAACCCACGCAGACATGGAGAGAATGTGCAGACTCCACACAGACAGTGACCCACGGCTGGAATTGAAGTCGGGTCCTTGGTGCTGTGAGGCAGCAGTGCTAACCACTGTGCTGCCCCAATACATCCCAGCTGCTCTCTCAGGCAGCCATTCAATGACAGCAAGCTGGGCAGGGGGATGGGGGGGTGGGGATAGGAGTGGGGCATCGCATCCGAATGCAATCCTATGCTAGTTAATGTCCACACACTCACCGACTGCGTCACGCACCAAACAGGTTCCATCTTAGCTCAGATTCCTGGGTCAAGGCAGGAGACAGGAGCCTACAATTTACCTACTTGCTGGTGAGGAGGTCGGATTACAAAGCGAGTGCCCATATACTGCTCCATGGCACACCATGTGGGCAAGTGACAAGCGGGTGAGGGCAGAGACAGCCACCACTGCGAAGTCCACTACAGTTGAATAGCCAACCAATACTCACTGACTGACGTCACAAACGCAGACCCTGTGAAAGCAGACCAGAAAGGACCCAGTGATCATCTACACCAGGAAATGACACCAGTCACAGATGAGGATAGGAAACTCATAGAATATTGCAGCGCAGAGGGAGGCCATTTGGGCCATCGTGTTTGTGCCAGCTCCTCAAAAGAGCCATCCAATGAATCCCAATCGCCTGGGATTATTCTTTCCCAATGCCTCTGCTAATCTTTTGTTTTTCCAAGTAATTATCCAATTCCCTTTTGAAAGTTACTACTCCCCTTTCAGGCAGCACGTTCCAAACCACTGCCACAAGCTCCAAAGCCTAAAGTCCATTCGTTATCCAAGCCTGAGGCCTGTTCGGGCCAACATTGCTATCTTGCTCCCTCACTAAACCTCGCTCCCTCACTAAACCTCGCTCCCTCATTAAACCTCGCTCCCTCACTAAACCTCGCTCCCTCACTAAACCTCGCTCCCTCATTAAACCTCGCTCCCTCACTAAACCTCACTCCCTCACTAAACCTCGCTCCCTCACTAAACCTCGCCCCCCTCACTAAACTTCGCTCCCTCACTAAACCTCACTCCCTCACTAAACCTCGCTCCCCTCACTAAACTTCGCTCCCTCACTAAACCTCACTCCCTCACTAAACCTCGCTCCCCTCACTAAACTTCGCTCCCTCACTAAACCTCACTCCCTCACTAAACCTCGCTCCCTCACTAAACTTCGCTCCCTCACTAAACCTCACTCCCTCACTAAACTTCGCTCCCTCACTCCCTCACTAAACCTCGCTCCCTCACTAAACCTCGCTCCCTCACTAAACCTCACTCCCTCACTAAACCTCACTCCCTCACTAAACTTCGCTCCCTCACTAAACCTCACTCCCTCACTAAACTTCGCTCCCTCACTCCCTCACTCCCTCACTAAACCTCGCTCCCTCACTAAACCTCGCTCCCTCACTAAACCTCACTCCCTCATTTAATCTTGCTACCTCACTAAGCCTCACTCACTCACTAAACCAAGAGACAAACTCTCAAAAATCAAAAGATTTATGACTTTATTTTTCAACAGATAAACAAATATAAGGGTGATACGGGAGCACTGCTGCCCCACAGCGCCAGGGACCTGGGTTCAATTCCCAGCGTGGGTCACAATGCGGAGTCTGCATTTCTCCCCGTGTCTCCGTGGGTTTCCTCTGGGTGCTCCGGTTTCCTCCCGGAGTCCAAAGATAGGCAAGTTAGATGGATTAGCCATGGGAAATCGCTTCTCAGTGTCCCAGGATGGGACACTCTGGGGCAATGGGACTGGCAATGGGTTGGGGATTTAGTGGGGTAAATACGTGAAGTTACAGAGATAGGGCCTGGGTGGGACGCTGTGTCAAAGAGTCAGCGCAGGCTCGATGGGCCGAATATCCTCCTTCTGCTCAGTAGAGATTCTGTGATTCTAGTTCAGCAGTTGGTTGAAAAAGGGTGGAGTTCTTTACAAGAACTCGAATATCTAAAACTGCTTTCGAATTTCTCTTTTAAATCCACCCGCTATCACCACATTGCAGCTCTGAGAAATTGATTTTACAAAAACACATTTGCCTAAAAGAGGGAGCAAGTTATTACAAGATGGTTTAAACAAATAAGGAATTTATCTTCTACATTTCATTAGTTCTGAACTTCCAAGAGTTTGCACAGATTAGCCAAATATTCCAAGATGTTTTAGAAGGGCATTGTCAAGACAAAATATCTCCCAAATCAAATTAATGTTCTCCAAAAATGTGTGCCGTTGTTCATTCCATGAATATTCCAACAGACCTGTGATTAATCTCTTTCATTTCAGTGGAAATGTTTTTTCACCAGTTGCAAAGTTTAAATCAGAAACTATTCAGTCGTTCTGATATCACCAAAATAAAAGTGGATCAATGGTTAGTCCATTGTCTAACAGGGAGATCATAGAAGTTCAGGATCCCTACAGTTCAGAGGCATGTTGACTCTCTCTGATTGAGCATCTCAGCAAGAAGTCTCACAACACCAGGTTAAAGTCCAACACAAGCCATAGGCTACCAAATAAACCTGTTGGACTTTAGCCTGGTGTTGTGAGACTTCTTACTGTGCCTACCCCAGTCTAACACCAGCATCTCCACATCAGAACATCTTACCCACACTGTAACCCCACTCACTCATAGCTAATACCCTCCATACCAGGCAACATGCTGGTAAATCTTTTCTGTACCCTCTCCACATCCTCCTGGTAGTGTGGCAACCAGAATTGAACACTAATTCCAAGTGTAGCCCAACTAAGGTTCTATAAAGCTGCAACACGACTTGCCAATTTTTAAACTCAGTGCCCTGGCCGATGAAGGCAAGCCTGCCGTATGCCTTCCTGACCACCTTCTCCACCCGCGCTGTCGCTTTCAGTGACCTGTGTACCTGTACGCCCAGATCCCTCTGCCTATCAATACTCTTAAGGGTTCTGCCACATCTCT